>NW_007730660.1:84065-107309 GCF_000696425.1 Galeopterus variegatus
GTAGGTACCAAGTGGGATGTTTCAACAACCACAACGAGAGTGGTAAGCCTTTTCTTCTTTTTTCTTTCTTCTTCTTTTTTTTTTAATGCTGACATTTCAGTCTGTCTGAGGCCCTAGGTGTGAAAAGAAAATTATTTTTATTCATAAAGTTTATTTTCTTTTCTTAAATAATAAAGGATCTTCTTGGAATAATCTGTCATTGTTAAGTCCTGGTTTGACTAATTGTTCAACTACATAAAGCCCTAATCTTTATATGTCTAAAAGACTATGTTCATTCAGTGTTTTCCTTTAAGCAGTCCAAACTCCTATAACCAAAATCTCATTATATTACAGCTATGCAGTCTTTTCTTCCTCCTGCATCTCTTTTCTGGTTTTTGAACCATTGACCACTAAGTCCTGGCATTCTACAGAGCCTTTTTGTTGACTGTGTAGGACGATGTCACATAGAGTACAGTAGAAAAGGTCCTCTTCAATCAGAGTCATTCTACTTCAATCTGTTGTACATATTAGGCATGTGTAATAAAGTTTCATTTTCCTGAAGGTTCTCTGATGCATTAAAATTTGAAAACTACTGCCTGCTTGGTAGAGATGCCACAGTCCACTTAGTTGTTTTGGCTGAAAATCTTTATTCATCCTTCTCCGTTTTTCACAAGTAATTGGTCAGTAAGTCCTGTTACTTGTATCTATAGATTCCTTCTGTATTTTCACTGCTGTTGCATCTTATTGAGGCCCCATTACCCCCTGCTTGGTTTAATACTGTAATCTCATAACTGAACTTTTCTTTGGTCTCATCTTTCTCTAGGTTAGCCTCTGAACTGTCCTGGATGTCATTTTAGAAAATACAAATAAATGGACCCATTACCCTTGAGGACTTTGCATTGTCTAAAACTTAAAAGCAAAGCTTTGTATTTTGGGCCTAATCTATTTCAGCTTCCTTGTCCACATATTCAACATGCATTTCATTCCTAACTTTTCCTCTTCCCTGCCTTTGTGTCTTACCTATGCTGTTATTCTTCTACTTAGAGTGAATATCCTGTACACTCTCCATCTACTTATTTTTCAAGGTCCAGCTTAGTTCTTACCTCCTTTTAAACTTTCCGTGATGACCCTAGGTATTGTTGATTAACTTCAACCGAGTGCTCTAATAGCACCCTATACATGTCTCTATTATTGATACCTGGTTTTATTTATATCCTTCACTAGATTTTGAGCCCTCAAGTACAGGGATATGTTCTCGTCATCATTTTTCTCATAACCACTGTGGTGCCTGGCACATAATAGGTAATGAGTAAGTATTTATTGAATGCGTGTATTCTTAAACACTTAAACCTATAACTTTTTGTTGTCGTGGTTGTTCTGTTTTTCAGGCACCTGAGAAAAAACAAGATGTTGGGAAATTTGTTGAACTTCCAGGTGCGGAGATGGGAAAAGTTACCGTCAGATTTCCTCCAGAAGCTAGTGGGTAAGAAGATAAAACTCACATTAATAATTGAATGTATTTAGTGGAAAAGCTTTAAAACAGTTATTAAATACTTTTAATAGGTTAGTGGTGTAGAAGAATATAAGTAAGATTTAAATTGTGGGAGTTGAAATTCTAAACATCTTAATAGTTTCTTAATTTTTAATAGCTAATGTTAATTTACTTAATTTGTGGTTTTAGTTCATTTACTTAGTAGAAGAGACAGTTTTATTTTACCCCAGACAGAATTTTAAATATAAATAACAAAATATTCATAAATAGAAAGGCTTAAATTTTATTTTTATTTTGAGATTCTTGGGCTTTCATTTAATAGGATTTGCATTTGTACTCTGAGTAAACCTTTCAATTGGCGGAAGTTACTGTAGCATTATTTTAAGTTATTTTTTTCCCAAATAAAGGAAGGAGAGTCCTGAAAAGCTCATTCCTGTTCAATTCCTTCTATTGTTAGCAGGTTTTCCAACCCCTTTAACTCTTAGCACCCAGAGAAAATAGCATTTGAATAGCTCATTAGGAAAAAACTCTGTTCTGGCTGGTGGCTCCCAGCCTGTGGCTGCCTCAGGCCTTGTCCAGCATTCCTCAAGGCTGAGGAGAGTCTCTTTGTACATGTGTCATCCTATCTGAAGCATACCAGACAAGCTTTGTAATAGAGCTCTTCCAATGATATTAATATGATAAAGTGCCTCTTTTTTAAGCAGTTATCCTCACTCAGAAACTTAGACATTAGGAAAGTGTTGTGCCATATTTTGTACATTAGATGATTATTTTTTCCAAATTTAGTTTAATTTCATATTTTGTATTCTTTAGCCAAATTCTTACTCATTTGTGGCAAATGGAATACGTAGACAATAGAAACTGGTAGAAAATCAATTTTCTTTTAGCTGTATATATATATATATATATTTTTTTTTTGAGACTGGCCGCACCACGCTCAGCCAGTGAGCGCTCCGGCCATCCCTATATAGGATCCGAACCCGCGGCAGGAGCGCTGCTGCACTTCCAGTGCCGCACTCTCCCAAGTGTGCCACGGGCTCGGCCCTAGTTGTATATTTAATAGCATGTATTTAATAGTTATTCACAAACTATCTCATAAGTGTGATTAACAGCAAAATCAGTTTTAGAATTCCACAGTTCCTTTCTGCCTTTCTAAGTTCGGTGAAATAAAGGGTAAGATAGAAGGAGACGAAAGAGAAATAATGACTATGGAAAACTCACAGACTTGATTCTTAAGTGATTGACTGGTAGTTGACTGATTGATATCAGTCATAAATAGTACTTATCTTTTGTGGTTTAATTCTCATAGACATCTTGGGTAGCCCTACTGCCCAATACTCTGCTCCTGTGCATTTGGTGTGACAGGTCATGGTTCTGTTGGATAGTGACTAATAGCTTGATAAAAGCTACTTTTTGAGTAGTGGCTATTTATAACTGTGCTGTTTGAACATTTGTCCTTTTAGAATTTTTTAATATTTTCTTTCACTGTCACTTCTTTGTATATTTACTGTATAAAATATGTTTCTTCTATTCTAAATTGTGTCAATTTCAGAGACTGTGCTCTTGCCTTACACAGTTTTGGGATTTGGAATATAAATCAATATTCAGTTTTTTCTTAATATCATAATTTTGATCATATCCTCTTATAGTGCTAAAGAGTTCTTCTATATTACTATTTTTTCTTTTCTGTTTCTTACATGGGAGGCCAGAAGGCTTGACTTTGCTTTTTATTTTTATTCTTAACTAACATGTATTTAGCACCTGTTATGTGCAGGCACCACCAAGTGCTTTACATATAGTAACTCATTTAATCCTAACGGCCCTGTGAGGAGGGCACTGTTATTATCGCTGTTTTACAGATGGCTTCAGAAGCTGATTTATACAATGTTTTAGCAACTTGCCAAACTCAATCCTACACTGTCTGGCTCTAGAGTCCCTATAACTAAAAATTATACTGTTTTGTGTAGCAGAAGCCCAATTCAGCATCAGTGCTATCTAATGCACCGTGATTCTTATTTTCTTTAGCTATTCTCATGTAGGTTGTCTCTTGAGTTGATTATTTTAGTTGTCCTGTGAATGTTTTATAGTCCTGTGAGCTTTCTTGAGGTTTGAAATTGTTAAAACTGCACACATTATTTCAGATTCAGAAATAATATATTTAAGTACAAGATAATGTTTTGATTTCATCATCTTTCTTAGATTAATTCGAGTATATAAATCCAAGCACATTAATTATCAAATAATATATAGTCAATGATTGTTAATCTTTTCTTCTCTTCTTGACAGTGGACATAGTCATTGGTCGTTGGGTACAACACTCTCAGTAAAAACTAACAGTATTTCTGTTTATCTCTAGGAACTCATAGCCCTTTATTTTATTATTTATTTATTATTTATTTTTGGCAGCTGCCCAGTATGCCTTTATTTTATTTTATTTTTAATACACTTTTTATTTTAGAATAGTTTTTTATTTACAGAAGGTTGCAAAAATAGTACAGAAGGTTCTCATATACCCTGTACAGTTTTTCCTAATGTTAACATCTTATATTACTGTGGTACATTTATGAGAACTGATGAACTGATATTGATATATTATTAACTGAACATACTTTTTTGGGATTTCATTAGTTTTTCCCTAATGTTTCTTTTTTTGTCTTAAGATTTCATCTGGGATACCACATAGAGTCATTTATTTTATGCAGAAAGTTTTGAATAACTCTGAATGCATTGCACTGTACTTGTCTGCATCAGCCTGTGCATATAGTTGGTTTTTTTTTGGCAGCTGGCCAGTACATGGATTGAACCCTGGACCTTGGTGTTACAGCTCTGTGTCCTAACCAACGAAGATAACTGGCGAGTCCGTTAGCCTGTGCATATAAACCTTTCTTAAAATGGAATCATTGATCTGGAATGCTATATGAATTTATAAAAAATGAATTGATTTAAAAAAATGATATTAAGACATGCAAGGGGTTGTACTTTTCCCTCCCGTATTGATATCAACTGAGATCAAAGCTGTGCCATGAAACTAGGTGGCTGTTTATAAACACTGTGAGGGCTGCTGCCATTATCAATTGAAACTAATAAAATTTGGTGAGAACTGATTATTTAAACTTTCTTGCTTCATGCCTTATTTCCTGTCTAATCAAGTGTCTTTTCAATAGTAGTGTTATAGGATATTGCTTTTTACTCACCTCATTGGAAGAGAAGAAGTTGATGTGTAATATTATCAACATTGCCTCTGGTTCTTTTTATTTCCTGTAATCATCAGTTCCCATAGAAACGAACAGTGTTTTCATAGATCTGATTCATGGAGTGTTGATGCTAGCTGAGACCTTCAAGATCATTTAGCTAAAATCCTTTTATTTTGTCATATGAGAAAACTGAAGCCTAGAGAAATAAAGTGGCTTTTCTGTGGCTTCCTAATTCTCCTGGGCTCTCTCATTTAGCTATCACAGTGACAGTGTCCATCTCAGAGGTGTGTCTCTAGTGGGCACTGGATTGGTGCCCAGTTCTCAGTAGCATCAGGTCTTATGAATTAATGATTCATTACCAGGTAGTATTGGAAACAGTTTGGAAGCATTTTCCCTGTAAATGATGATTCCTCTTGAAAAAAAGAAAAAGAAGATTCTCCTTAAGATTGTAATG
Organism: Galeopterus variegatus; assembly: GCF_000696425.1. Classification (NCBI taxonomy): domain Eukaryota; kingdom Metazoa; phylum Chordata; class Mammalia; order Dermoptera; family Cynocephalidae; genus Galeopterus; species Galeopterus variegatus. The sequence goes on from NW_007730660.1 coordinate 89,185, forward strand.
TTTGTAAATACCTTGTGCCTTTATGAAATTTTACATATGTAGTTGATTCTTACGATTATTTTATAAACGTCGTAGTCTTTTTTCTTCCTGTCAGGGCCAGATTTTCTATCACAGTATTTGTTTCAAAGTAGAATATGACTAGAATAGCCATTAGGAGGATTTTTTAGTTCACATTTCCTCAAAAAGGTTTAAGTGTAAGAATTTAGTTAAAACATGTTAATGAGTTTGTGAAATGTTTTCGTTTTAGTTACTTACATATTGGGCATGCAAAAGCTGCTCTTCTGAACCAGCACTACCAGGTTAACTTTAAAGGGAAACTGATCATGAGATTTGATGACACAAATCCTGAAAAAGAAAAGGAAGATTTTGAGAAGGTAATTAAAAGCATAGTGACCCTTTGCCAGAAAAGTTACTTAAAATTAGAGAGTGACCTGATACCTTCATGGTGTGAAAATAAATTAAGTTTGTTCTCATGGCTGCTTTTTTTTCCTCATTTGTATATTCAGAGTCGAGACCTAAGCCAAAATATATTGAGCTCCTTTATCAAAAAACTTAAATATATTTTTTCTCTTCCCCACTTGTTGTAGAATTTACCTTAATGCTGTATTTTTCTATAAGTACCAATTTGTTAAATTAATTGGTCACTGGAGGCAGGTTTCCTTTTTGTCATATAATCTTAAGTTTATAAATGAAATAAACACTAAGTAGGTATTGAAAATGTGAAGGTTTCCTAGCCTCTTATATCGTCTTTATTCAGAAACACTGCAATGTATTCAATGAGAGGGCAAATATTTGTCACTATGACCAATAATAACTAGTATTTCCAGAATAAATGGAAAGCTCCATCATGCTATCAGCTTTCTCAGCTGGAAATTTGGGGACTAGTATAATGAATATCTATCTGTTTTTTTCTTTTCTGATATCATACAACTTCCACAATCATTTTCAGGCTGTATGAGACAGATGGTATAGTATTACATTTACCTAAATGCAGTATCAAGGATTGAAGATGCACGAGAAAATGCAAAAGATATACTGATTTTTACTTTGGTTTCTTAATGCAGGTTATCTTGGAAGATGTTGCAATGTTGCATATCAAGCCAGATCAATTTACTTATACCTCAGATCACTTTGAAACTATAATGAAATATGCAGAGAAGCTAATTCAAGAAGGGAAGGCTTATGTGGATGATACTCCTGCTGAGCAGATGAAAGCGGAACGTGAGCAAAGGATAGAATCCAAACATAGAAAAAACTGTAAGGCACATTTAGTGTTCTATATTTTAATTGGTATTCTTGTATTCTGCTTCTTTGCTAGAACATCCTTTCTTTTCTGTGAAAGGTGCCAGTTTGAAACACATTCAGGAATATGATTAGTACATTAATTCGTCTCTTAGAAATCTTTTTTCTTTCTCTATCACCTTTATGTTCTTATTACTTTGTTAGCATCACAATTGCATGTGAGGTGTCTCTTAATGTATTTTCTTTTGCATTGCATTTGTTCCGTTCAAAGGATTCCTTCTCTCACATTCTTAGTTCTCTTAATTTAAGTATCTTACCCTTTCTAAAATGTTTGATGATAATGGTATTAGCATCCAAGTCTTCCTTTCAGTGTGTGCATAAATGTGAATATAATATGTAAACTCAGTACTACCTTACTTGAAATATCACTTGGTAAAGAGCATATCTTTCTGATTCATGACTTGTCTCCTGAGCTTCTAAGTTGGGCTATTTGCATTCTGTAGTTTTGTTGCCAGAACTTCCACACTATAGTTGGATCTTGAGTGTCACATTTGGGAGGTATAGTAAATTCAAATTGTTATAGTAAGTCTTTCTTTTTTATTTTCTAGAGTTTCTCTACATTTTCAAAGATAGTTGATAACAGGACTTTTAGACCTATCTTGATTCTTGGGGACAGGTAGTGTCCATCCTATTTTCTGTAGTTTCCACAGAAATGATTATTTAATAGTTATTTCTTATTCATATGAGACAGGTTTTCAATATTCTGACATAGTTAGGAATATAGTCATTCAGAAATATACTGTCCTTTTTTCTGGGATTAAACTCTTGTTTTCTTGTATTACTACCTGTTTTCTATTGTCTCCCATTGTCTTGGATCCCAGAGTATCCTGCTGCTCAGTGGGGTGACCGAAGGGGCTTTCAGGGAGCCCACGGGCTCAGGCTCTCAGCCCGAGCCGTGTTCTTCAGACAGGCACGGGCTGCAGCGCCAACGCCTGTGGGCCCCAAGGGCTGGGCCAAACTGCTCTGTCCCCTGGGCATCAAAGGAAGAGAAAGCTTCTGCTTTGAAGGCACAATGTTAAATTTGGGTGGGGAGAAGAGAAGAAAAGAGAGGGGCAGGCCGGTTGTACCATGATGGGAAAATGGGAAATACCAGATAACAGAAACCTTCAGGTCTTGTACTTCCTCTCTTACTTATATCAGTGGAATGTATCTACTTTACCTTTTCTAAAATGTATTTATAGAGTATTTTTCCTAACTGCATTGTGAGACTTCATTCATAAAAAATTAATGCATTTGTTTTTGGTGCCAGATACTGGAACTATTACAGTGTTTTTAAACTAGCGGATTGTGCTTATAAAATGAGAACATGAAAATTTGTATTAAATTATAGGATTATTAAAATAATTTGAGTTCAACCAGATTAGTACTGCATTAGATCAACTGTAATATAATTATCATTTTATAGCTGTTGAGAAGAATCTACAAATGTGGGAAGAAATGAAAAAAGGGAGCCAGTTTGGTCAGTCCTGTTGTTTGCGAGCAAAAATTGACATGAGTAGTAACAATGGGTGCATGAGGGACCCAACACTTTATCGCTGCAAAATTCAACCACATCCAAGAACCGGAAATAAATACAAGTAAGTGCTCTTTCAGTGTGCTAGGTAGCCTTCTGTGCTTTTGTTTTGACTGTGTCTGTAAACACAGAGTAGATGCAGAATAGTTTTTAAGAAGCCTGGACCTTTTGTTGTTCATCCACAGACTGTCCAGGTGGCCTTCAGTGAAGGCGTGTAGCCTTTCAGAGGCTGTTTACTTACCTGTTGATTAAGATTATACTAGGTTATTTCTAAGATCACTTGCATCTATAAAAGTCTTTATGTCTGCCTAAAGTTTCTTTTTATGTACTGATTAGGTACACTGGTGTGCATCTTTAGATGAAGACACTTTTTTTCCCCCCTGTAATAAACTCTGATTCTACTAGACATAAACTGACACAAAAAATTCATAGTATTGAAAAAATTCATAGAAACACAAGCAATACAAGAAAGTAGCTTGCGGGTTTTTTTTTTTTTTTAGCTTTGATTAGTTTTCTGTTTGGATTTTCAGGGTAACAGACCTTTAAGTGGTCCTCCCCTCCAAAAAAATCTTACTTATAAAGTAAACGATAGAATATATTTTCGTATACTTTGAAGAAGCATACTACATACAAATGCTGAATTATACCTTCTGAAGAGATTGGTGAATGTAACTGATTACCTGGCTAGCTAATGTGAGTTTTCATTAAACTAGTGGGTATGGATGTATGTGTCCATATATAGACAAACACACAGGAGTGGTTATGTGTGTATATCTATCTATCTGTTATATTTTTATTTATTTATTTATTTATTTGTCCTTTTTGAGACCGGCCGCACTGCGCTCAGCCAGTGAGTGCACCAGCCATCCCTATATAGGATCCGAACCCGAGGCGGGAGCACTTCTGCGCTCCCAGTGCCGCACTCTCCCGAGTGCGCCATGGGCTCAGCCCTTATCTATCTGTTATTTTTACCACTGTGATTGCTTCTTGTTTTACTGAGCAGATCCTTTGAATACATTTGGAAAAGTGAATTTGGATACACATTTTCAGTAATCAAATAATAGCAAAGCATAAAACAGCATCATAATCATGTTGTATATTAAAAATTAGAAGGTATAATGCACTAATATATGAGTATTTTTAAAAATTCAAATTGATATTGCATGTATGTTGTATACATTATTTCAGGTGGAAATTGTTTTTTAGACTGTTCTATCTTAAATGGAATTTTAATTAACCTAACAATTTTCTTTCTTTTTTTTTTTTTACTTCTCAGGGAATGAAACACTCTGTTCTTTTTTTTTTTTTGTCCTTTTTGAGACCGGCTGCACCACGCTCAAGTGCTGTGAGTGCACCGGTCATCCCTATATAGGATCCAAACCCACGGCGGGAGCGCTGCTGCGCTCCCAGCGCCGCACTCTCCCGAGTGCGCCATGGGCTCGGCCCAGAAACACTCTGTTCTTAAGTGCATTTGACTACAAAACTGTTAAGACCCTTAGAGATTTACTTGAGTGAGGGATTACTAAATATATTCAAAAGTTAAAAAATTCCCTCGAAATTATATATAGTTTATTGCTTCCTACCATGATATACATTGGCTGTTACAGAAATATTATGGTTGTGGAATTTGCTAAGCCAAAACCCAATTGTGTATTAAATTGCAGCTTTTCTTTTTTGTTTAAGTATTGAGTGGGCTACTGACTTGTTCTCAAAGGCTGATATGTTTTGACATACTTTGAGTATTATGAGTCATAAAACCTGTTGGTTTTCAACAAACTCTTAATTTGTAAAGAATTAGATTTTAAATTAGCATTGCTGCTTATTATGCTTAATCTAAGATGAAAAGGATAAAATGTTTCATGTTGATTTTCAAAAAAATTCTTCTTTTCTAGTGTTTATCCGACATACGATTTTGCCTGCCCCATAGTTGACAGCATTGAAGGTGTTACCCATGCCCTGAGAACAACAGAATACCATGACAGAGATGAGCAGTTTTATTGGATTATTGAAGCTTTAGGCATAAGAAAACCGTATATTTGGGAATACAGTCGGCTAAATCTCAACAACACAGTGCTCTCCAAAAGAAAACTTACGTGGTTTGTCAATGAAGGACTAGTAGATGGATGGTATGTTTAATGTTACCTAGAATTGACAAGATGTAAGGACGTGGTGTATTGGTGATTTTTAAACTGCTTGAGGGTGATTGGGAGGAGGTGGAATGGGTAGGTCTATAGGATTCCTGCTTCTTTTCTTCATTTCAACCAGTGCATTTGATTACTCCTCCTTTCTTTAATGCTGCAAGCATGGAGTGCTTATTGTGGACTTCGGCACATGGGAATGAAAACACATAGGAGGGCAAATCCTCTGCAGATCTCAGCATTTAGTGGAAAGAGTGGTTATGACTATTTGTCCTTTATGGATCTGGTTACAACTCTGCACTCTGCTAGGCTCTGAGGTTTTCTTTTTAGCTGTGTCCCAGGAAGCCAAAGTACCCCTGAGTTGAGGTGAAGATGGAAGTGGTCTCTGCTTTGGTGGTGAAGAGCCACCTTGCATAGCAGTTACCCAGAGGATTAAAGCATCTAGAAAAAGTTTGAAAATCTCTGTAGCATGTTAATAATCTAATGGGGTTTTTATGAGAAGGATGAGTATAAAAGTTAAAGTAATCTTGTATCCATGTATCTTTGTAAATTGAAACCTATTCAAATGGGTTACAATGCTTATAAGTGTAAGAATTTTTTTTAACTGAAATTAACAAGAATGTATAAATTAGTTTGTATTAGTATCAACATAATAGTGACCAAGGTATATATTAAATATATGTTGGAAAATATCTATTTTATACTTTTTAACTGTGGAGCTGCATTTGGTAAAAGTCAAGTTTATCTTGGATTCTGTAGAAAGAGTATTACTAGAAACCAACTGAGGTTTACAAATACCTGCAGAATATTAATAACCTACATATATATTTTTAATAGCCCAAAGGGGTTTATAAAGTATATTCGTACGTGGATGATATAACACCATCTCTTATCTGACTCTCATGATCGTTAAGTAGAATAGGGAACTTGAATGTTTATTAAATAAAATTAGAACATATTAATTCATGGGTTTTCTATATTTGAAAATGTCACCATTCTGCCATTTTTTTAACTATGCTTTTATCATTTCCAGTAGTGTATTTATTTTACTGCAGTATTTGACTAGAAAGCAGTTTTCTTCTTCTGTGAACTTTGGCTCACTGGTATTGCGATCTACCCAATTAATATAAGTGGCTCAAGTCTAGATATTTAAGATGAATATAATTTATTATTTATTAAGTTACATTTTGTTCTGCATCTACGCATAAAAAAATCTCCTTGGTACTTAAAAATTTACATATTTCTCAGGGATGACCCAAGATTTCCTACAGTTCGTGGTGTCCTGAGACGAGGGATGACAGTTGAAGGACTGAAACAGTTTATTGCTGCTCAGGTGACTTGTGGTTTCTTTTCCAGCTTCTCTGTTTGAATTTTCACATATTTCTATTAAAATTCCTTCCTTAGTTTTTTCTAAACATACTTAGCTTGAAATAAACAGAAGTTCTAGTTAGTACTTCCTGTCCTTAAAATCATTTTATTATTGTTTTCTAGGGCTCCTCACGTTCAGTTGTGAACATGGAATGGGACAAAATCTGGGCATTTAACAAAAAGGTACATGTTCAACTCTCAGTCCTCTTTCCTCGTGCCCTCCTCCTGAATAATATACATGTAGAACTCATTAGTGTGCTCACGTAGAGAAAGATTTGTGAAAAATATTATCACTTTGCAGACTTTCAGGAAAATGGAATGTTTTCCTTATTTAAATATATTTAGAGCATTAAGCCTTCTAACTGTCCCAAAAGTAGCAGTGATTGAAACAAGCAAACTTGGAGTTATGTGGAACAATGATAGTTCTTTCCTTCAATCTTTTGTGAACACTCTGCATTTCATTTTTCTGCTTTCAAGCTGCGAGCTCTCTGTAAGAAGGTATTACTTGATGCTTTTATTTGCCTTATGTAACCAAAGCTTTTAGCATATTACATGTTATAATCTGAGATGTTATAAAGCTTTGAAGCACAATCACATTTATATAAAAGACTTATTCAAACCTATTGAAAGTGCATTATTCCAAGTTTAGAAAAGCATGTCCTCTGTATTTCTTAGTGGCAAAGGGAATATTTGGCTTAACTCCATTCTGCTGTTCCCTTACATACTGAGAGGACATAGAGTTTTAAAATTACATATATCATTGAGTTGTATTGAAGGTTAATTATAATTTCTGTGTCTTAATGAATCCAGCTTTTTAAAAAAATTGTTTCTTAACTGAAAGTAAAAAGAACAATATTGCATATTGACATTGTTGATTACTAATTGGAAGCAGATGCTTGGACACTGTAATAAGGCAAATCATTAAAATGCCATGTTTTAAACTATGGTTTCTGTGATTGTGTTCTTTAAATTTTTTTTTTTTTAAATTGCTGCTCGATTGTGCTGATGTCTTGCCTCAAGAAATAGTTGCTTGTCTCGCATGTGTCTTCAGTTTATTTTATTTAATCTTTTTAGTTTTTTGATACTAAAGGAATTATTAATTGGTTCTTTCTGTTGCTGCAGTTACTAATAGTAAATATGTGTAGAATATATAGGCAAAGTTAAAATTGTACTTTTCAATAATCCAATTTTTAAGAATTTTATGTTTTAATAAAGTCATACATGAACATAGACTTAGTTCAAATATATGAAGTGTATTTCACTATAGGCAAATAGTTCTATAAGGTCTGTTAAGTGAACAGCACATTCTCATATCTTCCTTCCTTCCATTTTTTTCTCCCTAGAGAAACCACTTTCACCTCTTTTAGATCATTCTTCTGGTATATACTGCCCATATCTTTAAATGAAACACGTGTGTTGCTACATCAGTTTTAGTTTTAGGTATCATCATTGGCTTCCCATGATGGAAGATGAGATTTGGGTCTTTTACTTTTCTTTTCTCATAACTTTTTGGCTTCCTTATCTTTATATGGAAGCTGAGGTGCATTCTCCATTAACTATTCATGTCACCTGTGTCTTTAAGCCAAACCATGATTAGACCTACAAATACTGAATTACAACTTGACTTCAGTTGTCTTTTTAGTAGGAGCTTGGGAAAGAGTGAAAGTAGATGGTATTTGCAATCTGCTTTGTTTATCCTTAAGTCTGTGGGATCTTTAATCATTAAACATCATCTTAAAAAAGCAGTTTCAAATTTTGATTGGTAGTGAAAATGAAATTATTGAGATAATGTACTTTTGGTTTTTATTGCTGGCCTTCATGATGTCTTTCTACACTGAAACCCATTCCCTCCAACCTTTGAGGTATAGATAGATCTCTTATTTAGAATTCATGTCACTTTCAATCTAATTACTGCTTTATTATGTTTGAGCTTGCTCTTTCTTTTCAAGCTATGCAAATAAAATTTTAGCGAGGCATCAGTTAACTAAATTTAGCACCATAGCATTGCAAAATAAGCAGAGTGAAACCTTTATTCTTTGGACACTCTCCTACTCATAGTAACTTAGCATTTTTTAAAGCAGCTTCAGTTAAAAAAAATTAGCTGAAGTTCAATATGTGCTCCTTTGGACTTTATGGAGTAATTTGAAAACCATTGATCCAGAGACTGTTAGAATTGTATAATTTTAGAGCTAAAGAGGACTTTTAAATCTTTTAATCCAAGGTTTCCCAAACTTGCCTGATTGTAACCATCCTGTGGAATGCTTGTTAAAGATACATTTCCAGATTACTTCAGACCATTAGAATCATAATCTTTTAGGGTGAAATGACCTGAGAATCTGTGCTAACAGTTGCCCCAGGTAATTATTATAATTAGTCAAGTGTGGGAAACAGTTTTCTACTCTCATCAGCTGAGGAAACTGAGTTGCAGTGCGCTGAAGTAAGTTTCTCAGGTGGGGTTGTCTTGTTTGGCTTCTTTAAAGAAATTACATCTCACTGGCTAAAATACTGAACTGAGTAATCACAAATTAAATCTTTGATCATTCTAGCCCAGCAGAGGCTGAAAAAAGGAAACCTTAACTATCAAGAATGACCTTTAAATACCAAGGAAAGAATGAAACAGTAAATTTAGAGAGAGGTGGTGCTGATTTAGTATTGGGATGAAATACAGGCAGATGAGGAGTAGCAGACAAGGGGAAGTTAAATAGCTTTTCAAACTTTGCATGAATGACTCTCTGAGGGTGGCTTCTTTTCTGAGTTCATTCAGAATTTCCACAATATCATTCTTTTCAGAAGCTGAGAAATACCCTCAAAGCAAACAAATACCCAACCCAAAAATGATAACAAAAAATTCAAAGCAAAACAAGCATACACAGTCAGGTTTAATTAGCCATGCCACTGTTTCCTGCATCCTTCTGACAGGAATAAACAACTTCTACTACTTTACTATTTGAATCTACATCTTCTTGTGTCTACATTTTTCTCCTGTACGCTTTGTATAGTGTCTAATCTCTGCTATTGTGATTGGTCATCATGGATAATTTTTAATTGAACAGTGAAGTGAGAAAAATACATCAGCTGCAGAAGGGAATGCTGCTACCATTTTGGAGACAGACTAAGTTAGAGCATAATAAGTATGACCATTCAGTCATTTAATCTGCAAATATTTATTGGTTACCTATATGTGCCAGCCCCTTGCTGGGTACTGGGAATATAGGTAGCATGTGGACCAGTAGGAATATCTTGTTTATACTGTTAATCTATAGAATTGCCTTATTATAGTGACCTAATGCTATTCTGCTTTTGGTGTCGATGTGTTGCCTAACACTATAACATGATAACATCATAGAAAATTGAAACACTAATATCCTTAGTCCTTTAAAAGGGACTTCTCCAACCACACAAAATTGAGTATCACATTTACCTATAGGATTAATATATAACACCACAGGATAATTTTTTCTTACTTTCTAATACCAGATTTTAAAATTGTTTTCAAATTATTTCTAATATTATGCTTTAATTAATTGGTTTCTTTTCACCTGCCAGTAGTTATTCTTGGGAAGGAACTTTAAGTTTCATGTAGGCTTGATTTATGATTATTTTTCTTTTTTTCTACTTGACAGCTAATTATTAGATAAGAGTTAGCAGATAAACCAAAAAAATTAGTAAATGCAGTAACAAAGAAAGCCAGTTAGTATTCCTGTGCTGTTATTTATTTATGAAAGTGTAAAAAAAAAATTCAATGTTTTATCATGAGGATATATTTATTGCAGGTTATTGACCCGGTGGCTCCACGATATGTTGCATTACTGAAGAAAGAAGTGATCCCAGTGAATATCCCTGAAGCTCAGGAGGCAATGAAAGAAGTAGCCAGACACCCAAAGGTCACCCTACGGCTTCACTTATGTTTTTCTCTCTGTTAACAGAAGTAGTATGATAATGAAAGGGGAAATGTGCTTACATGGCAATAGCATGATTTGGGGATTATTTTCTATTCAACATTGTTAGGATTTGATACCAATTGAAGTAAATCTTTTTGTAGATTTCCTGCTGAGGAAATTTATTCATAGCGTATCACACAGAACTATTATACTTGGTTCCTCTTTTTAATTCTGTAGAGATGGCATGGTAGTGTGTAAGAAGAATGATTCTCTTCCTGGTGTCATTCTGATTCCAGATGAGGTATTATAAGTCACACTCTTATCTTTATATGGAAGCTGAGGTGCATTCTCTATTAACTATTCATGTCACCTGTGTCTTTAAGCCAAACCATGATTAGACCTACAAATACTGAATTACAGCTTGACTTCAGAGTCTGCCACACTGCCATTTGCTCTGTTTTAGAAAGTATCAGTGAAGTGAAAATGGTATCTGTCCTTCAGATTCCTAATGTAAATCTCAAATACAGTAGCAGAGAGTTCCTCTTTGTTAAGCCATGGTTGTCTTCTTGGATAGTCACAACTGCTTGGTTGACAACCTTGAAGAAAAAATAGAGTCCTTTTATTCCAGCTTTGTGAGTTGTCTGTGAATAACTTCATTATTTATTGACGGTTATGTTCATAGACTAACTCATTCATATGCTAATAGACTAACTCATAACTGTGTTATGTTCATAGATTAACTCACATATAAGATAATACATATTGTGAAGAGCCATAAATATTCTAAATTGTAGCTCACATGGTTGTCTTTCTATGTATAACATTAGCTATTTTTCAGTTTTCAAGTTTGAGCCCTAATAAAAGTTGGAGTGTGTTGTTTGTGTTGAGTGAGGTTAATTGATTAATTTGGCTTTGTCTTTTTCTTACATCTAATTGGTTCAACCAGGTGAGTGGTGGTATCTGATACATTGTATCACACATTATACAGTGAAGCTCACTGAATGTTTTAAAATTTGAATGGTGAGAATTAAAATTCTTAAGAGTGCTTGTTAAAATGACAGTTGTAGTCAGATAGCATATATTAAAATTACTGAGTTGCTCAATGTAAAACAAGAACTGATTGGTTAGGAAGTAGTCTTAAATTGTGACTGGATTACTATTTGATCTGTGGGATTTTCACTATTAACACTTCTCTCATACAGTGTTCTACATTTTGCCTGTCAGTATTATATTCTGAGCCCAGTATAATATCAGTTGTTACAACATACTGATTTTTCTCAAATGCACTGGTGCATTCATTGAACAATTATTAAACACATGCTCTTTAAACATTATTTCAAAGGGTTTTCTTGCATTTTTTTTCTTTTGAATTCTGCTAAATAAAAACTGAAATTTAACAAATATAGTATTGTTTCTATTCCCTGTATTTCTTTTTCTTCTCCATGTAATACACACTGGAGAGACAGAAAATTTATCTGTCTATACATATATGTAAAGTACTTCCTTTAAAATTCGTTATCTTAGGCGCAACACCGAGGGTTGCGATCCTGTTGCCGGTCCTGGTCCGGTACGGGCGCGACACTGAGGGTTGTGATCCGTTGCTGGTCACGAAAAAAGACAAAAAGGGAAAAAAAAAAAATTTGTTATCTTAAATATGAAAGTTTCACAGTTTCCTGTTAAGGTAGCATCTGTTGTCCTGTAGCCACTGCTCAGGAATGACTTTATTTTCTTCTTTGCTGCAAAAGCAGTGAGATTTTGAGAATAGCAATCAAATTCTGGTTAAAGGGACAGTAAATGATAAATAATACTGTCTTAGCTCTGAAATCAAAGAATGATTGTTTTACACTATAGATAGTCTTGGGGACAGGCTGTCTATTAACCCTGTTAACATTAGCAGTCAGGTGGCTGATCCAGTGTCACAGAGCTGGGATTCAAACTGATGATTTCTACTCTGAGGCCAGTGTGACTGTTTTTATAACAAGTATGTGCTATTTAAATGCTGAGGACAAAATTGGGAATATATTTATGTTAAAATAAGTAGTTGGAAGAAAAGTAAAACATTTTCTTACTATTACAGCAGTGAACTGTTAACAATGTAGTAGCACAGATAACTTTTGGCTAAAGAATAAAGTGAGTGAATATATAAATTTGCATACTGGGTTCAATAAGTTGTTGCTTCAACCAGCTATTACAGCAGTGAACTGTTAACAATGTAGTAGCACAGATAACTTTTGGCTAAAGAATAAAATGAGTGAATATATAAATTTGCATACTGGGTTCAATAAGTTGTTGCTTCAACCAATGCTCTCCTTTTCTCTTACCAATTAGAATCCTGATGTTGGCTTGAAGCCTGTGTGGTATAGTCCCAAAGTTTTCATTGAAGGTGCTGATGCAGAGACTTTTTCAGAGGGTGAGATGGTTACATTTATAAATTGGGGCAACATCAACATTACTAAAATACACAAGTAAGAACTTTTTGTTTGTTTTCAAATAAATGTGGAAGAAAAGTTTTTTTTATATGTATTTACTTATTAAAATTTACCTAAAATTCAGACCCATTCATGTTGCTAACTAGTAAATCTGTCCAGGCATAGATACTGCAAATTCTGGACACAAATTAAAATTTTTTCCATATATGTTTCAGTTTACTAATAGTCTATCAGGATATCTTTTTACTTGTGATGTTGAAAATTACTACCTCTAGATATAAAAAAAATAGTTCTGATGCTTTGGAGCCCCTTTTTATCATCTAATTTCTCATTAAACAGTCGTCAGGTGGGGGGATCTTTTGGACAGTATTTGTATGTATAACATAATCTTTATCCCAATGTTTACTTTAAAATTGATTGGTTAATGATGAATTTGACTTTCTAGTACTATATAGTGTGCTACTCTTATTTGATTTTCAGATTACATAAATGGAACATAAATTCTGAAATCTTAATTACATAAAATTGCAAGAAATTGTTAAATATCTTTAAACATAGTATTTCAGATTTTGTAATGCTTAATGCAGATGACTATAAATATGTTCGTGTTCTTCATCACATGTATGTGGGTCTGTTCAGTGGATTATTAGTATTTTGATAGCAGGGATTGTATTTTATTCATCTATTAACCAATATATGTCTGGCACATATTAGAAGCTCAAATGAATGTTTAGTTTGAAAATTTTCCAAAGAAAATTTCTTATTAATTTATTACAAAATAAATTATTTTATAATTAAAATAATTATTATAGAACAAAATAGTGCATTTATGTCAGTTACAGTTTATTTTCTTTGAACACATTTCAATCTCCTGTCTAGAAATGCAGATGGAAAAATTGTATCTCTTGATGCAAAATTGAATTTGGAGAACAAAGACTACAAGAAAACCACTAAGATTACTTGGCTTGCAGAGACTACACATGCTCTTCCTATTCCAGCAATCTGTGTTACCTATGAGCACTTGATCACAAAGCCAGTACTAGGAAAAGAGGAGGACTTTAAGCAGTATGTCAACAAGAACAGTAAGGTAGCCTTCTAAAGGAAACCATATTTCATCTTCCCCATATAAACTTTTCTTTAAAATTTTTAAGATTTAAATATTTTGTTTCCTCAGATAAAATGGAAAACATTTGTAGAATTTTACTTAAATAAAAAGAGATAAAAGAGTAATGTTACCACTTTACAGATGATGGGAGTGAATCACAGTGAGGTGAAGCAACTTGGCTGAGGACAGACAGTAAATGGTCAAGCTGAGAGTTGAGCCTGGGACCCCTGTGCTAGAGCCCTGCAGTCAAGTGCTTTGCTGGCATGCCTTTCAGATGAGTCTGTTACGCGCTTCTTGCACTGTGTTTCGTATTTGTGGCAGGGAAATTATTTCCCCAGGAAAGCCAACCAAGTTGCTTCAGAGATTTCCTGAAGCCAGTCAGTTTATAAGCGTTAAGTGTTAAAAATGTGATAAATCAAACTGTAATTTATTGTAATATTTCACTGTTTCTCTGTGTGTGCTTATGGTAAAATTTTTAACACATCTGTTTGAAAAGGGAATATACAGCTACTGGAAAAACTGCTTGCATTTTGGAGTTGTTTTAATGCTCTGGTTTTGAGGAAGTCTGTTTTGGTTTTATATCTTCTTTACAGCATGAAGAACTAATGCTAGGGGATCCCTGCCTTAAGGATTTGAAGAAAGGAGACATTATACAACTCCAGAGAAGAGGATTCTTCATATGTGATCAACCTTATGAACCTGTTAGGTAAATAAATATAACTGAACATCTAAATGAAAATGCTTGAAGTCTTGTAGTGAGTAATATTTAAAAAGTTGAACTTTTACTAAAATACTGTACATCTCTGCTCTGTTTTATTGTTCTGTATTTAACATTTCACACTTAGGTAATTTAACAAAAGATAGCTCTGAAACAACATAATATTCACTGGACATGAATTATTCATTTCTAAAACTAAATGATCTTATTAATTTTCATGTAGCACAAGTATAAAGAAAAATTTTTAGTGTATCACCTTATTGTTGAGTTGAAATTATTACCATTACCTTTTTTGTACTATATTTTCACTAGCTGTATTACAGAATATAAGTAGTGCAGCAGATACATTTAGACAGAGAAAAATAACCATGTTTGTATTTTTTTTTAAACCATGAAATAATAGGATCATTAGGAAGAGAATTTTCAGTATATAAATTTTTGCCCTGTTCTTTTTGGTTTTCTTTTTGTCTGTGCTGGGTTTTTTGTTTGTTTGTTTTTTTCCAATTGTGTCTTTTTAATTGTGTGGTCAGTCCTCTCTCCTGAGCTTCAGACTTGTGAATCTGACTACTTTTTAGACATCTGTGAATAAGTATCTTCCAACTATCTCAAACTCAATGTGTTCAAAATTCCAGGATCCTAGATATCATCTGTGATTTATTCTTCTCCTTTATCCCTTATTCCAGCCAGTATACCTTGTTGTTTGTACTGCCTGTCTAATTCATCTCTATGGCTCTAATGCTCTGTCTTATTGCAGGACCTTAGCATTCCTTCCTTGATTGACGAAACAGTCTCTAAAGTGTCTCCTTGCCTTCAATTTGGTTCTTTTCTAATCCACTTTTTACATGGCCACCAGTCTGAAAATTTCAAAGTAATAATTTTATCACATTTCTTCCCTGCTTAAAAATTCTTGTTAGTTTCAGAGTAAAATTTAAACATTTTAGTTTGATATGCAAGATTTTTCATGTTATGGGCTCTCTACCCACTTGAGCCATCCCTTTTGCAGTTGACCTCTTTCTGATCACTTTTGTTTCATATACTGCACTGCTTGGGGCTTTCCAAAGGCATCAAGTGCCTTTGAACCTCTGTGCCTTTTTCTGGAATGGACCTTCTTTTTCTTAATCTGAGTAACGTTTCAAATGTCACTTCTTCCAGAGCTTTCCTTCATTCCTCCAGTCTGAATAGTAAGTACCCAGTGTGTGTGTCCCCAGAGCATCCAGCACTTTCCTCTTTAGAATAGCTATCACACACTGTTGAAACTGTGTATCTACCTATTTTGTTTCCACTGCTAAAATTTAAGTTCATTAGGGGCAGATGCTTTGTCTTATTCATCTTAGTATCACATTGCCTTTCCTGAGATGAGAGTAACAGATAGCCACATACAAAAGAGTGAAGTTGGACTCCTACCTCATACTATATACAAAAATCAACTCAAAATGCACCAGAGACCTAAATGTAGCAGCTAAAACTATAAAACTCTTAGAGGAAAACATAAGTGTAAATCTTTGTAGACTTGGCAATGCTTTGTTGGATATAAAGCATAGTCAAAGAAAATAGATAAGTTGGATTTCATAAAAACTAAAAAAATGTGTTTCAAGGGACACCATCAAGAAAGTGGAGAGACATCCACAAAATGGGATAAAATACTTGCACAAGTATCTGATAAAGGACTTGTATTCAGAATAAAGATTTCTTGGAACTCAACAATAAAAAGACAAACCCAATTAAACCCAATTAAAGATGAACAAAGGGTTTGAATAGACTTCACCAAAGCAGATATACAAATGGCCAGTAGGCACATGAAAAGATGCTCAGCATCATTAATTGTTAGGGATATGCAGACTAAGAACACAATAAAATTCCACCCTATAGCCACTAGAATGGTTAAATCAAGAGTGATAGCATGAATAACCAGTAATACCATTTCTAGTGGCAGGTAGAGTAGATGTATTTTTGCCCTGGGCTTAGCTTATGCATATCTATGAAAGTTCATAAATTGGAAGTGTGTAATAAGGACTGCCAATTTTTATTTGTGTATTCATTGTTTTTAAAGTACTCTGAAGAGCCTCTGATCTGAATCGTGAGAGAATGGACTGTTTATTAAACTTTGAAAAGCATTTACTCAGTGCTGTTCGATTTATATAAGAATTCAGTTTTAATTGCTGTTCTGATCATTTTGTTCAAATAAACTTTTTTGCCCCTTTATTTTTTTTTAGCCCATATAGTTGCAGAGAAGCCCCGTGCATTTTGATATACATTCCTGATGGGCATACAAAGGAAATGCCAATGTTTGGGTCAAAGGAAAAGACCAAAGTGGAAGCAACAAAAAATGAGGTGAGTATTGACTTTAACAGATATATCTGTAATCAGTGATCTTTCTCTCTCTCTCTCTTTTTTCTTTTCTTTTTTTTTTTGGCCGGCCAGTATGAGGTGAGTATTGACTTTAACAGATATATCTGTAATCAGTGATCTTTCTCTCTCTCTCTCTCTCTCTCTCTTTTTTCTTTTCTTTTTTTTTTTGGCCGGCCAGTAGGGGATCTCAGCAATGATGTTTCTATGCTAGCATTTAGAATATATTTCTATACAAATGGTTATTTTTCTTACTGTTGTGACTGAAGAAGATAATAGCTTACTTTGTGTGTTTTTGTTAATGTCATACTTGCATGTAAGATTTTAAAACACCTTGCAAAACAAGATTTTTAAAATTTACTTTTATTATGTTAAAAAGCAAGAAAAACTAGATTAAAATAATTTAGAAAAGCTTTTTTTCCTAGTAGAGCTGCAGTATATGCTTTTCTTTTTAATACGTAGCTAGTCTGCTTCAGTTTGGGAGTACTGTGTAGAGCTGAGAAATATGTTGAGGACCCCCTGTGCTTAGCTTCTTATTACATAAATGGGGGGTGGGATGGGGTGGGATGGAAAGAAGTCTTGCCCAAAATCAAAAAACTTGTTATTGACAGTCAGATCAGTGATCTGGTTTTCTGACTCTGCATCTGTATTTTTCTGTCAAACTCTGGTGCCTCTTGGAGAAGAGCTCCCTACGGCCATTGGTGTCACATAAGAGAAAAAGGATAGGAACTGCTGTAGTGTGGATGATAGGGAAATGTTTACTTGCCTTTTAAGAAGTGAATATGAATGTTTAGTTATTCCTTTTTTTTTTTCCTTTTTGTCTTTTTTCGTGACCGGCAACAGATCGCAACCCTCAGTGTCGCGCCCGTACCGGACCGGGACCGGCAATGGGATCGCAACCCTCGGTGTTGCGCTCGCACCTCGCTCAGCCAGTGAGCGGCCGGTCTGTATGTGGGATCCGAACCCTCGGCGGGAGCGCCGCTGTGCTCCCAAGCGGCGCACTGTAGCAGTGCGCCACCGGGCCGGCCCTAGTTATTCCTTTTTCATTTTGGAGGTAATTCTTTTTTTTTTTTTTGTCTTTTGTCTTTTTCCGTGTCCGGCAACGGATCGCAACCCTCAGTGTTGCCCCTGTACCGGACCGGGACCGGCAATGGGATCGCAACCCTCGGTGTTGCGCTCGCACCTCGCTCAGCCAGTGAGCGGCCGGTCTGTATGTGGGATCCGAACCCTCGGGCGGGAGCGCCGCCGCGCTTCCCAAGCGGCGCACTGTAGCAGTGCGCCACCGGGCCGGCCCGGATCAGTCACATTTTTTGTATGGTAATTTA
>NW_007730660.1:107671-133211 GCF_000696425.1 Galeopterus variegatus
GCCTCGCTCAGCCAGTGAGCGGGAACCGGTCTGTATGTGGGATCCGAACCCTCGGGCGGGAGCGCCGCCGCGCTTCCCAAGCGGCGCACTATCCAGTGCGCCACTGGGCCGGCCCCTTGGAGGTAATTCTTAATCTCTGTCATTAAAAATGAGTTAATGGGAGAGGAATCTGCCTAGGTCGAGGTTGGGAGAGACATTCCACATGGACACACAGCTTCTGTCCTTGTCATACAGGGTGTGGCTTTGAGAGGTAGTGACACACCTAGAGAAGTAGGTTTGTTGTGTGGGCCTGAGGTCCTCAAACTTCCTCAGTTCATAGCACCCTCAGTTGCTCAGTAGGTTTTTTATGACACCTCTAGGCTAAATGAAATTCCTAACAGTTCTCTTTATTAAGTAGTTAAGTTCAAACAACTACATAAATATTTATATCATAGTAACTTTGGAAGAAAAAATATTTTAAATATTTTTCTTATAATGTTTTATTTTATTCTTAAATGTTGTGTTTTAATTTCATTCTTATTTTTATTTCCTTCTTAAAATGGCACACAAATTGAAAGAAAAAAATAATTCTTTTACTTTTTTCTTGAACCTTGGACTCAGATGGTTCACTATCAGACTTATTTCCTGTCCTACACTGTTTTTCATGTGTTATTTGATTCTTAACACAGCAGCTGTGGAAAATCCAGCTTTGCAAAGGAACATCATCAGAAGGAATGTAACATACTCTCATGCTAAAACTGAACCACCTTGAGCTAGTAGTAGCATGTGCAGTGTTTGACAGATGTCAAGTACAGTTGGCCCTCCATATCTGTGGGTTCCACATCTGTGGATTCAACTAACCGTGGATTGAAAATACTTGGGAAAATAATGCATCTGTACTGAACACGTACAGACTTTTTTCCTTGTTATTATTCCCTAAACAATACAATGTAACAACTATTTACATAGTATTTACATCATATTAGGTATTACAAATAATTTAGGGATGATTTAAAGTATATAGGAGTATGTGCAAAGGTTATATGCACGTACTACGCCATTTTATTTAAGGGACTTAAGCATCTTCGGATTTTGGTTTCCAAGCAAGGTCCTAGAACCAATCCCCTGTAGATACTGAGTGATGACTGTGTAGTGCTGTTTACTTCAAGCAGTTAAAATATCCCGTGGTATACCTATTGATTTTCTGTGGCACCTTGGAGCTCCTTAACACATAGTTTGAGATTCACGGATCTTGGCAATTTGGTAGTCATTTAAGATTTGACAGCAATGTAGAAGGTAGTTTTTAGGGTAGATTGGATGTATGATTAAAGGGCTTTATACGTGGTCAGGAAGCTAGGGGATGAGATTAGAATGCTTACACATGGTCAGGAAGCTAGAGGATGAGAACCTGGAAGATATAAAGTAGGGGATGGATTTAGGAAGTGGAATTGGTAAGATAGTAACTCCTAGTTTTGCCTTGGTTAACTCGGTAAATAAATGGTAAATAACCTGAGCCAGGGAAGACAGAAACACATAAATTTATTTGGAGATATGAGTTTAAAACTATTTGCAGTGGGAATGTCACGACTGGAGCTTTTAGTTTACACAAATTAAAAATTATGTGAATTCAGCCAAAAGAAAAAAAGAAATAATAATTTAAATAAGGCTGTATTCTGCTATTTTGTATTATGATTATATACCAGCAATCCTTAGACTTTTTGGCTTTGGGATCCCTTACACTCTTAAAAATAGTTTATTTATGTGGGTTGTATTTATCAGTTTTTTCTGTACTAAAAGTTAAAATTGAGAAGTTTTAAAAGAGTTTATTAATTCATTTAAAAATAATAAACTCAATTACATGTTAACATAAATAACATTTTTAATGAAAATTAACTATATTTTCCAAAACATATGGTCCAACTAAAACATTTTTAGTTAGAAGGGTGGTATGGTTTTGAAGTTTTGCAATTTTCTTTAATGTCTGACTTAACAGACTCTGAAAACCTATACTGAATACTCAAGAGAGAATGAGAGCAAAAAAGACTAATTAAATCTTAGTAATATAATGAAAATTGCTGTGACCATTCAGACCTTCTTTGGAAGGGTCTCAGAAACCCTCTGGTGTCTGTAGACCACACCTTGAGAACTGCTAGTATGTATCATGGAATAAGCATGAGATGGGAAATTTGGCTTTTATTCTCTCATTGGTCCTGGTTCCCACCTGCGCCTCTCATCTTTTACATATCCTGGAAAGATTGTGGTATTATGTAGTAAGTTAATATGTGTTCTTGAAAAACTTTATGTTCTGCAAAATTGCATAGTAAGAAAAACAATGGTGATTCTTCAGGAAAAGTAGGGTTGGGACAAACCACTGAGAACCTGTACGTCTCACATGGTTTCAGTCAGGTGTTGGCTGGATAGTAGTCATCGAAGGCTCAGCTGTGTTGGACTTCCAAAATGTCTCACTCAAATTAGTGCCAGGAGATGTTGGCTGTTGGCTGGGAGCTCAGGTGGAAGTTGACCGGAATAGCTACCAGTGGGTTCTCCAGCATGGTGGTGTCCAGGCAGTAAGACTTCTTACATGACAGTCCAGGCCTCTAAAAGTGAGTGTCCAGTAGACAAGGTGAAAGCAGCATTGCCTCTTATGATTTGGCCTTGGAAGTCTCACATAGCTAGTGCCACTTCTGTTGCACTCTGTTGGTCAGAACAGTCATAGGCTTGCCCAGATTGGGGGGATGTAGACCCATCTCTTAGTAGGAGCAGTGTCAAAAAATTTGTGAAATGCTTTGAAACTCACACAAATCCTAGTAGAAGTTCAGTACAGTTGACTGGTATTTGTACCCAACATTGCAGTCAGAGATCCTTTGCAGCCTTAAACTTAAGGATAATACTTTCTCTTTTGATAGGTAGGTCCCTGAGCTCTCCAATAGAGACCAGTATTATCAAAATTAAAGTCTAATCCAGGATATAACCCTGCTTCATCAGTGTCTTTTTTTTTTTTTCTCAATCTTTTATGCTTCAGCACAAGAGGATGTGTCTTTGAAACTTCCTTCATCTGCACTTGCACCTCCATCAGATGGCTTAATGTTATGGAAAACCATATTTTTAAGTACTACCTGCAGGCTTTTCAGCTTCTTTTAAAGCTTGTCATGGGGCTGAACCCATGGCTCACTCGGGAGAGTGCGGCACTGGGAGTGCAGCGGCGCTGGGAGCGCCGAGGCCGCAGGTTTGGATCCTATATAGGGATGGCCGGTGCGCTCACTGGCTGAGCGCGGTGCAGGTGACACCAAGCCAAGGGTTCCGAACCCCGTTATCGGTCACAAAAACAAAGAACAAACAAACAAACAAAAAAAGCTTGTCATGTATTTCTAAAGCTTTTTCTTTATTGTGAGAAAGTGTGTTCCTGCATGCTGCTTTGTTTTACAGAAAACCTGAACTCACTGGCAGAAATCACATATAAGGCAGTGTGATTTTTCTGTGTTAAGCTGATAGGTTCCCCTGTTTACCAGCCATGAATGAGTTACAAAGTAAGTGTAGCAGAACAGAATATATATTTTTTGATATAGAGTGGCTCCCTTAATTATATTCTTCCCTTACTTTATAGTATTAAGCATTACATATGCATATTAGTGTTTATGGGTATTTGTATATATGTAACTTCTCCCAAAAATACTGTAAATACCTATAAATGTATAATTTTACACAAATGAAACTATTTCATGTTGATGAATGATAATTATATCATAGTTTTTCGTGGAGCACTTAACAATTGAGATATATATATCATCTTTTAAGATTATATTAATAATGATATGTAATGCTTATTGATGCTTATTTTTTCTCAGTCTCTGTGATTTACAGCTTTTTACATAAATTCATTACTTTTTATTTTCCCATTGATTTGATGGGCTAAATACAATTATTATTCCTCTTTTATAGTAAGGAAATAGTTTATATAACTAATTCAGTGTCATACAACTAGTATGTGGTGGAACAGTGATTTATTCTCAGACCTGATGGATGTATCATAATATTTAATTAGTCCCCTAATGATAAAGAGTTAGGTTATTTTCAGTTTTTTACTATATTGATAATAAAGCTCCAGTGAATATCCATGTACCTCCACCTTTGTCTACTTCTGTCATTTTTCATTAGGATAAATTTCTAGGAATGAGATCATTCATTAAAACTTTTTAAGGGATTGAAGATATTAATTTGTGTTTTGAACTTGAAATATTATGAAACAATCAGTTTGGTATCATTTTGTGGGAAGACATTTAACATGAATTAATTATTTTACTTCTGGTTTTTTGCCTTGGTAGACAACTACTCCTCTTAAGGAAAAACCAGCAGCTTCTCTGAATAATACTTGTGGTACATTTGAGTCCGTAGTTCTCTACAACAGAGTGGCTGTGCAAGGAGACATGGTTCGTGAATTAAAAGCCAAGAAGGCAGCGAAGGAAGATATAGATGCTGCTGTAAAGCAACTTTTGGCTTTGAAAGCTGAATATAAGGAGAAAACTGGCCAGGAATATAAACCTGGACATCCTCCTGCAGTAGTACAGGATATTTCTTCCAAATCATCAGCAAGTATCCTGGAAAGTCAATCTCTGTATGATGAAGTTGCTGCACAAGGGGAAGTGGTTCGTAAGCTGAAAGCTGATAAAGCCCCTAAGGTTAGTATGCTGAACTGAGGCAAGCACATGCTTTGAAATTGCTTAGGTAGTCTCATCATCTTATAAAACAAATTGTTTATAGACTGTCTGCTCAAATATTTTGACACAACAATCAACATTTGCTGATACATGCTGTGTGCTAAGCTCTGGAAATACAAATAAGAAGCAGTTCACAGTCTTAGTGGGGGTGAGCTGGTAAAGAAACATACAAAGTAACTGTAATCCTGTGTGATATGTATAAATTGTTGGGAGAAGTGTTTGTGGTCATAAGTGGCTGGGAAGGATGAAGCAATTCATAAGGGATATCTATAGTAGTCCTGAAGTAGAACAAACCCTTTATGGGTGAACAAAGTTCAGAGGAAGGTGATGTTAAGCATAGAACTGTGGTTCTCAAGCTGTGTTATGCATCAGAGTTACTGAAGGGCTTGCTAAAAAACAGATTGCTGGGCCCCAGCCCTCGGCTTTCTGCTTCAGTAGGTCCAGAGTGTGCAGAGAAGATGCATTTCTAACAAGTTGTTCAGGTGATGGTGTTGCGATTGGCCCAGGGATCATGCTTTGAGAATCAGCAAAGGCAGAGAGGTAGGCAGGTACAGGGTGTATTCAGGGAATAATGAATGGTTGTCAAGAGGTTTTTGACCAATTCCCTTCATAGGGGAACCTTCAAATGATACTAAACTTTGGTTGAAGTATAAATTTTATCCTTGTTTTAGTAGGTCCTCAGGCAAAACATTTAGCCAAGTGGGTTGTATCACCTAGTGTGGAATGGGATTACTTGGTGTAAGAGACAAAAAGGGAATGGCGTCTGTGATAGAGGAAGACCATGTTTGATAGTGAAGATACATAGTTATATTCAGACAACAGCATAGTTCTAAAATATGATCAAATAACCGTGTTGGAACTGGATGCCAAAAATTGTAGAATCGGGCTGTGCACAAACTCAGAGAGGTGTGGTGCACCACTGGACTTGATGGAATGTGGCCAGAAGGGATTTGTTCAAAATGTGATCAGGAAATCTCCTGTCCTGTCAGGGTCCTGGGGCTTAGGCTGAGAGTACCTTGAGGCTGCAAGTTCCTCATCTTATTGGCACATTGCTGGCATCTGACTGGAAACCCTGCCACCTACGGTGCTTTCATTCACGAACATTTGGTCTCTGGTGAGGAGGGAAAATGCTTTGGAGAGATTTTGGGGTTTTGCCGCAGGAGTTAATATTTTTCTTTCCATTGTGAAGTGTGAGAAATCTTTTCTCTTTTCTCTTTACTCTTCACTCTTTAGTGAGCCTGTTGAGATCCTGCAGAGCCATGATTATCTAAAATAGCTTTGTTTCAAGGAATAAAGGCTGCTGGATGGTTTGGTTTAGGATATAAATCCGTGATGTTTCCTGCCCTGTGGTGATGTTGGTAGCATTCTATGCTCTGCATGGTGGACACTAACTATGGACCCCTTTCTAGGTGTAATTTGAGGGAAAGAGCTTTGGTTTTCAAATTTCTTCAGTCTGACTAGACTACATTGAGATTCTGTGTCGATTCTTGCTTAGCTAATTATGTGTTGAGTAGTAACAGCAGCAGCCATTATAATTAGAGTGACAGTCAGCTACATCTCCCATCCATCCTGTTTCATGCTCTCATGACTTTACACTGTCGAGGTTATGACAAATCAGCCTATGGGTAAAATAATTTAAATTTCTTTGATAATTGGGCAGGTGCTTTTACCAGGTATTTCGATGCTGGTAAATGTGATACTGAAATAAATCTGACTTCAGTTTAATTTAACCTACATTTATTGAATGCCTACTATGTACCATATTTGTGTTTCAAAATACAGCTTATATTTTTTCTCTAATTACCAACAGTAGTAAGTAGTACTCTCTTCTGTTGTAGAGAGCCAACCCAATTACTGGGAATGGAACTCATATTTAGCCTACACCTGGCACTGTGTACTACACAGTTTTTAATCTTCACAACAGGCATGCCCAGTAATATTGAAAGATGAATCCTTTTTCTGCAGGCTTGTTGTAGTAATGAGAAACTGTGGATGTGAGATAACATCCTAAAGTTTGCAAAGCCTGGATTTTGGCTGACTCCCACATTGTTACCCATTAGAGGTGGCGGCAGTGGGGCATCTCATTGTAAGCACCAGTTATGGTTTATTATTATTAAGCAAGTCTGTGCTTGTTTAGTTTAATAATTTGTCTAAGCCTCCTAATCATTTCATTTTCTATAAAAAGTAGTTGTTTAACCATGTCATGTTTAGTGGTAAGGAAAGCTGAAGTTTTAAAGTTACTGGTTTCAATTAGACTTTTCTTGCTCTCTTTGTTGTTGTTTTCCCCATTTTTCTGCTTTAGGATAAGATGGGTGCTTCTGTGAAATAACTTTTAAGCATAAAGGCCAGGTATAAATAAGAAAGAGATAGGCAAGGAATAAAAACCTGGAAATCTACCTTTAAGTCCACTTTCTCATCCTTTTCCCCTTTCTCAGTAGGTTGCTGAATTAAAATAGTAGATGAAGCAAATATAGTCGGAGGTACATAAAAGCGACTATTCCAAACATAAAATAATACTGAATATTAAGTTACTTAAAAAATTAGTCACTTTCAGATTTTAAATATTAACTTCTAAAGTTCTAAAGTTGTAATTTAAAAAAAGAAAATTTTGATTTTGAACAGATTTCACTGATGTGAAATATGAGTGCAGTTGTTTGAAGGTGAAATTATAATATTGCTTGAAATGGGAGCCAAAAAATGGTAATGACCTTATTAAATATGACAGTTTAGTCTCTAAGGCATGGTTCAACAAACTGTGGCCTGCAGGCTAAATGTGGCTTGCACCTGTTTTTGGTAAATGTGATTTTACTGAAACCCAGCCACACCCAGTAGTTTACATATTGTCTATGGCTATTTTCATACTAAAGCTGCAGAGGTAAGTAGTTGCAAGAGACAAAGTCTAAAACACGAGGGGTCTTCAAAAAGTTCATAGGAAGATTTGTATTCTTTTAATTCCATTTTTCCATGAACTTTTAAAAGTACCCTCGTATTTACCATCTACCCCTTTACAGAAAAAGTTTGCTGACCTCTATCATAGAGGAGAGAGTTTTTATATTTAATAATTTTTTTAATTGAAATAATAAGTGGCAGCAAAATCAAATGATTATTACATTAATTAAAAATAATTCACAGTTGTTTTGTTACTAATGTTCTCTCTTTTTGTCAAATCCAATTTATGGGGAGGGTGGTGCTGAAAACCGTTTAATTCTGAACTTGCAGCATTTTAATTCATAGCACTTTGTATTTTATGCCCCAAGTAATTCATCTGATATATTGATATATTTTGCCAATATTTTCTTTTCTTTTCTTTTTTTTTGAAGCTGCCTGGTACAGGGATCTGAACCCCTTGACCTTGGTGTTATAACACCTGCTCTTTTATTTTTTACCCCGTTGTTTTTGTTTTTAAAATCTAAACCATAGCTTGACAGGAGAGGAAACACATCACTGTACCCCTTTTGTCCAGTTAACAGGTAGTTCTAGAAAACCACCTTGGTGTTATAACACCTGCTCTTTTATTTTTTACCCCGTTGTTTTTGTTTTTAAAATCTAAATCATAGCTTGACAGGAGAGGAAACACATCACTGTACCCCTTTTGTCCAGTTAACAGGTAGTTCTAGAAAACCACTACCCTGTACTCCCACCAAAATAGATTGAAGAATACTCAGGCCAAAAAATACAAATGTAGGGGAGAAACTAAGAAACAAACCCATTATTTCACTTGGTGATTTTTGAGATTCTTGTTTGTAATTTGTGTGCAGTGGGTTTCTGCTATATCGGTCTTTGGTACTTAATACAAACTTGCTTTTGATCTAAACAAGCATAAATACATTGTATAGAAGATTGTGGTTCAAGACACTTCACAAGACTTCAGCTTAGGAATCTTCTAGGAAAATCTAAGGAATTTGTATTAATCGATTTGTGTCAGAGAGAAGTAGCAGGTAAGTTTTGACTTAGGTAAATGAATCAGCCCAGTTGATAAGCAACAGAGCATGTGTTCTGGGCTCTGCACCATGCTGTATTGGCTCACAGGATCAGGGTTCAGTAATTGGGCTATTTCTTACAGGTTTAGGTATTTAAGTTAAACACAGATTTCTAATCAGACGATTTTTTAAAAATGCCTCTTTTTAAAAACCTGCGAGCTTTTAGTTCACTAAATTTCCCAGCACACTTTTAAAAATATAATGTAAATCAACATTCCCCCTTCCTCAGCTAGAAGGATTTCCTGTTCTTCACCTTCCACCCCACCAAGTGAAAATCTCTGCTTTGAGGAGTCATTATTACTGGTGTGTGTAGGTAGTTTTCTCAGATGTGCTAGTAAGGACAAAGATGAGTAAACAGTAATAAAGTTGGAAAAAATAAAATTTGAAAAATGTTTTTTGAAAAAGTATTTTCATTGAGAATAGAAGAGGTGTCTAGGTCATTTTGAAAGGTTTTGTTCTTATTTTAAATTTATAAAGTTTCAAGTTTTTCCTTATATTAAAGTTTCCTCCTATACCTATGGAGAAATGTTTCCATCTACTGCAAAAATAGCTGTTTGAGTACTTTTCATTCTAAATGTAACCAGGTTGAGTTCTCTTCTATTCTCTCCATTTTTTTACCTCCCAGTTTTCAATCATAACTTTTTTTTTTAATAATTTATTTTATTTATTGAATCAAAATCAATTATACATATTTTGGGGGTTGAACACTGAGATATGTTGATTAAATCAGTATTACTAGCATATATATTGTTACAAATCGTAATTACTCTTTATGCCCCTTGTCCAATCTCTCCCCCTCCCCCCCAATTGCCCTAGATTTCTTCTCTCCTTCTGAAAGAATAATGGTTACTCTGTTACCTTGTTGCCTAGATGATCTGTCCAATGCTGAGAGATGTGATCAGGTCCCCCAATATTATCATAGAGCAGATGCTTCTTCTGTTACTCTCAAATGGGTTTTGTGTAAAGAGACATCCTCTTCTTTTCTTTGTCTCTGCTGGTGACTCTTGTGTGAATGCACTCCAGTGGTTGGCGGGCCATCTGTGTGGTGGCTGTGGTGTCTAGCCGCTTTTGCAGCAGCCAGGGTTATTGTGGTGGCTGTGGTGGGCCACCCATGTGGGGTTGCTGTTTTTGGCATGCTCCTTGGCACTGGCGGTATGCCTGGTTGTGGGGGGTGTTTGGTCCCTTCTCCATGCCTCTGGTCCATGGGCAGAGCCCAAGGCACCGGCGCCATGTGCCTGGTTGTGGGAGAGGGGTCCAGTCCCCTTCTCCATGCCCCGGGTCCCCAGGTGGGCTCTGAGGTGCTGGCATGTTGTGCCTGGTTGTGGGAGGGAGGTCCAGTCCCCATCACCATGCCCCGGTTCCCTGGGTGGGCCCCGAGGTGCTGGCATGGTGTGCTTGGTTGTGGAAGGGTGGTCCAGTCCCCTTCTCCATGCCCCGGGACCGTGGGCATGCCCTGAGGTGCTGGCTTGGTGTGCCTGGTTGTGGGAGAGAGGTCCATTCCCCTTCTCCTTGCCTCGGATCCACAGACAGGCCCCAAGGTGCTGGCATGGTGTGCCTGGTTGTGGGAGAGAGGTCCAGTCCCCTTCTTCATGCCCTGGGTCCCCCGGTGGGCTCTGAGATGCTGGCGTGGTGTGCCTGGTTGTGGGAGGGGGTCCAGTCCTCTTCTCTATGCTTCAGGTCCCCAGGCTGGCCCCAATGCACTGGTACAGTTTGCCTGGACGTGGGAGTGGGGTCTGGTCCCCAGATCCAAACCTCCAGTTCCCAGGCAGGCCCCAAGGCGCTGGTGGTGTGACTGGCCTGGAACTAATTTTTTGTCCTTTGCTTCTAACACGGGGGAACTTCCTGTGGGAACCAGTACTTGAGCTGTGTGGTTGTTTAAATTGCTACTTTGCTGCTGTTTCCCTAGGGAAGGCTTTTTGTGTAGCTCAGGGTTTAATGGTTGACCTTCTAGGTACTTCCGGCTCTCCAGAGACCTGGTGGATCTGTGTTCTGTAGAATCTTTGATCTGGGCCTGAGTTTTTTCATCAAACTGCACCCCATGCAATTCTGTATTCCCGACCAGTCTCCTCTGAGTGGTCCTGTGCTGTTTGGGGGGCAGATCAGCTGTCCTTGCTGTGCCCCAGTGTTCCCCTGGTGGGCCTGTCTCCTCCACCACCCGTGCTGCAAACACTTCCCATGGGACGGGCCATGGGCCGGTCCCTTTTGATGACTCACTGGCTTCTGAATGGCTCCCTTTTTTCAGTTGTTCTGGCTCCTTACTCCAGCACGGGTCCACGTGAACCCTATTAGTGGCCTTGCTGTCCTGGGGCCGCCAAGGCCCTCTTCTCCCCTGCTTGTGGGAGAGAGTGACGCTGTGGACCGTCTATTCCGCCATCTTGATTGGATCTCCCTCAATCATCATTTTAGGATCACTTCTCCTTACCTCAAATTCCTATTTTAAACCTTTACTGAAGTCTTTTATGTAGGCTGTTTGTTTTCTCAGTCTACGTCAACAATTACTGAAAACTTTTCATGTTTGTATTGGCATATGTTAGATAAGTTTAAAATAGTCTTTGTCCATTAAGAACTTAAAATCTGTTAACACGTACTCTTTAAACTTCTGTTATTGTATAATATTGTGCTTAATAGTACTCTATCCAATTTCCCTTTGTAAATGCCTTTTAATCCAGAAACCTAGAGTACTGAGAGAGATTATTGTCCCCCCTTCCTTCAGTTCTGCATTATGTATTCTAACAAATGTATTCAAAGTAAGACTCAGATCTCTTTCGAAAAGCATGTTAGTAGGATTAAAATGCACATTTAATATCCTCTCTAATGTTGTGCAAACCATAGTGGTCAAGATCCCAGCCTCTGGAATAAACCCTACGTTCAAATACCGGCTCTACCACTAGAGCTAGAGAAACTTTGGGCAAGGTACTTAATCTTTGTAAGTTTTACTTCTTCCTTCTGTAGAGTACAGATAAAGGTTATTTTGAGAGTTAAATAAGATAATCCATGTAAAGCAATCAGCATAGTATCTGCCACAAAGTAAATATGCCATAAAATGAGTGATTATTATATTATCAATTCTAATTCTCTCAAAAATCTTTAGGTACCTTCTAAATTGTCAGGGAAGATTATATCATGATTAGTATAATTTTACTTTTTTGAGAAATAACAACCTGAAGAGATTACTTAGTTATCTAGAATATCCCATTTTCATATATATATTGTATAAAATATATATAATTTTACTCTATTTAGAGTATCTCATTTAATAACAAAGTAGTTTGCCCACCTTAATTTTCTCTTTTGTAATATTTTAAATTGTAATTTTACTACAAACAAGTTTTTTCTGTGTGAAAAGTATGCCATCTGACTTCAAATTCTGGTAAATACCTGCTTATATTGTAAAATGGAACTTCTTTCAAATAGTCTTTTTCTAGAAATGATTGCAAGGATATCTCAATTTTTTTTTCCATTTTCATTCTTTTAGCTGATGGAAGTTTCTTTTTTTCTTGATTCTTGTATGTCTGATTAATTATGCCCTTTTTCTTAGGCTGAGGTGGAATCTGCTGTGAAAACTCTAAAAACAGAATATAAACAAGAGTCAGGTCAGGGTACAAATCAGACACTCTACCCTCATCTTCTCTTTGTGCATTTTCTCCTGTAACTTTTACTCCCTCTGTGCGGGGCCCAGTGTGACAGACTCTAAGTCAATAGGCAGAACAACATTAAATCAAAAAGTGGCTGGACAAGGACATGCGATTTGCTGTCTCATAGGTGGACACTCTTTGAAGGTGTATCACTGCTTTCATGCATTCCTAGGACCCCCATTTGAGTGTTCTCCCTGGCTTCTGTTGAGTTTCACTTAGCTATCCGGAGCACTGTTGGAAGGTGGCAGTAAAAATTGGATAGGTTAGTTTGGGGGCACTTTTCTCTCTCTGTTTTCACTGATGCCTTGATGTTCTAGTGGTGTGTTGGTTTGTGATTAGATGGTACCACCATGTGAGGTAAAACAAAACGTCCAGCAGGGGTCCTTTGCCTATGTTGCTGTCTTTTGCTGCTAAAGTCACAAGTGTCTCAGGTGGGCTGAGTGTGTCATTCTTTTTCATTATGATTGTGTTGAAGTATCAGAGGTTGAAATATAGAGGGGAGTGTCTAATTAAAAACTTCAACATAATTTCTCATTTCATTATAAATTTTTAAAAGAGTGATGTAACTATTTAGTTGGGCCCAAACTTTTCTTTTTCAATGCCGTATTTAATGTCTGTTTAGAAGGCTGAAGAAAATAAGGTTTGTATAAGGAAAGCCATTGAGCTGGTCTTTATTTTGATTTTGTAAATTTTGGCTACACTCTTTACAGACCCAGGACCTGACACTGACAATTTGCTTCGGTGTTCTATAATTTATTTGTGTTTGCTTATGTAAAGTGTAAAGTGGTAGTGTTGTATGCTTATGTGTGTTTTTTTATTTTAATGGCTTGTATATGAGAGAATGTATGTAATTTATATTTTTAACTTTTCTTTATCTGTTATTTTAGGCTGATTTAACTTGGGTTTATCCATGATTAATTTATTTACAGGAATACTTTGGTGATAAGTAAAGATTTTTAAATGACATTGAAATTTTTAGAAATTTCAGAAAGCATCAAATACTTTTCTCCTTTCTTTTTTTTTAATCTCAGGCTAAAATAAATGAGGCTGTGGAATGCTTACTCTCCCTGAAAACTCAGTATAAAGAAAAAACTGGGAAGGAGTATATCCCTGGTCAGCCCCCATTATCTCGAAGTTCAGATTCAAGTCCAACCAGAAACTCTGAGTCTACTGGTTCAGAAACGCCAGAAGCCAAAGTACTTTTTGACAAAGTAGCTTCCCAAGGAGAGGTAGTTCGAAAACTTAAGGCTGAAAAAGCATCTAAGGTTAGTGTGGTATTTTGTTTGTGTGTTTTGTTTTTTACATTTTAGACTATTTTCTTTGCTTGGAGCACTTTCTGTCCCATCAAATCTGGCAAACTTCTACTCATGTTTAAGTTCCCAACTTTATATTGCTGTTTAGAGAAAACTTTGTTGATCTTTTCTTTTCTTTTTTTTGACCGGTAAGGGGATTGAAACGCTTAGCATGGTGTGGTCTGCACTACGCTCAGCCAGTGAGCGCACTGGCCATCCCTATATAGGATCTGAACCCTTGGCCTTGGTGCTACCAGTGCCGCACTCTCCCAAGTGAGCCATGGGCCAGGAATGTTGATCTTTTCTAACCCCTATTAGATTTGACTGGATATTTCCATATGACACTACCCTTCCTTGACATAGTACTTAAACTCACTATATTTTAACTGTGAAATTGTCTTGTTTTCTTCTAATCTGTAAGATCTCAGACAATAGGAACCGAGACCTAGCATAGCGCCTAGCCCATTGTAGGCCCTTAATGCCTCACTTTTTTGATTCATGTTCCTAAAGCTCTGTCAATCTCAAATCACAGGTTTAGTTTGAGCTCTGGTGTAGTTTATACTAATTCTATTATCTTGATAGAAGTAGGGTGTTTTAGTACAGATTCACAAGAGTGGAAGACAGTAAGTTGTTATAGGTTTTGAATTTAACCAATAATATAGAAACTTGATTACTGTCATCTTTATAATTGTGAAATGTCCAATGTGTATAATTTAATGGCTTTTCACTTAGATTCCCATGGAATACATTTTGTGTACCATTGCTTTTAATAGAACGTTCTGCAATGATGGGAATATTCTATAACGGTACTGACCAATACAGTAGTCATTAGCCACATGTGGCTATTGACACTTGAAATGTAGCTATTGGGACTGAGGAAGTGAATTTTAAATTTTATATTACTTTAATTTAAATTTGGACCATTCACTTACAGATCATATTGTTTTGCAGTCACTCTTTTGCACAGTTCTGCCTGATTATCATATTCTTTTTTTTTTTTAAATTTCATTTTCAGTAGTTAGTGTATTTAACATTCTCCATCCACACCTCACACCCTTCTGTTTTTAGTCATGTTTGCAAACATGCTTATAAAGCTTTGGACATTGAATTTAAATGTGCTTGGATAGTGATTTGAATTAAATACTATCTTCCCTTTTTCCTTTTTTGTTAAACTAAAGGATCAAATAGATGTAGCTGTACAAGAACTACTTCAGCTGAAGGCACAGTACACGTCTCTCACAGGAGTAGAGTATAAGCCTGTGTCTGTCACTGGGGCTGAGGACAAAGATAAGAAGAAGAAAGAAAAAGAAAATAAATCTGAAAAGCAGAATAAGCCTCAGAAACAAAATGATGGTCAAAGGAAAGACCCTTCTAAAAACCAAGGCAGTGGGCTGTCACCAAGTGGGGCAGGAGAAGGACAGGGGCCTAAGAAACAGACCAGGTAATAAAATATGGGAACTTCAAAGTGGAAAAGAGTTTTGGATGAATTCAACTCTTAAATTATTTTTTCTAGATATAAATTTTGGTTAGTTTGACTGTTGCATTGTCAGTGAATGCTGAGTCTTTAATGTCAGCATATAGCTTTTGTTAATTTTCTATTTATTTAATTTCAAAAATAGCTAACACATTCATTTGCTTGGTTCATGAATCTGAGCATATAAGAAGTTCATATGCTTTTTTTCCATTTTATCAGTTACCCCTATCACCATAATGAATTGTTAACCATTATTACCAGTTTCTTTTGTATCTGTTGAGAGATTTTCTTTTGATCAAACAAGTAAATACAAATATACATAAATATTCCTTTTCCCCCCCAATGTTTAACACAATTGGTAGCCTAACTGTACACATTGTTTTGCACCTTAAGCACATTTTTCAGATGAAAATCTTTCGTGAAGACTAAACGAGAACTTCATCCTGAATAGTATTTAAGAATTCATAGTTTAAATATGAAGCAAAGCCAGTTTAGACACAAAACAGTGGAATAGATGACCATTTTGGATCTTCCAGTCCATATGAATAAAGTAATTTTCCTGTCTCTTATCCCCACCCCCAAATTAGAATAAATTTTGTGATAGGTTTCCTTCAATGGCTTAATAAAGAGAAAAAGTTGTTGTTACTCAGATACTTTGGTTTTAAATTTCTTCAGCTGAATTTCAAATTCTGCTTTCTCTCATCTCTCACACCATTCATACAATGTCTCTTTAAAAGAATGTAAGAATTATTTTTCTTTTTGTGTATGACTGGACGATCATATTTATAGGATAGTGGAAGAGAGAGTACAGCTTCTCACCATCTACCTACCTTTTGATTGCTTGTGAAAAGGCCAGGTTTCATATAGGTATTTTATTGTGTCGTACTGAAAAAACAGAGAAAACAAATGCAAATACACTAAAAGTTTAAGCCGATACATCCTTGTTTATAAACTCTAAAAAGATATACCTTTTATAAAACATAGCTAATGGGTAGCTTTTTCTGTGTGGATCATATACAGTTCTGAAAGTAATTGTTGATGTTTCAAGGAAAGGATTATTGTCCGGAATAGTTTTTTGTTGCATATCTAGTTTATTTTACAAGTATCTATCTCTGTAACTTTGATTTACTGTAGTTAAAAGAAAAACTTGTCAAATGCGTATAAATGTGTATGTATATATATACACATACATACCTATACATGCACATGTATACGTGTGTGTGTGGATAGCCATTGTTTTTATGTGTTACTTTCAGTGAGACAGTGATCTTACTATAATTTTACCTGGATTGAAGTTGACAAGAAGTATTTCTTTTTTAGTAGCTGAATATTTGTGAATAGGCTCTGTCTTTATTACAAATACATTACGTTAAAAAGGACTTTGTAAAAGAGATGTCTGCATAAAAATTATAGCCTTTGTTAGGTTTGGCTTTCCTAATTTTTAGGAGATGACTGAACTGTTTTCTAGGTTAAAAACATCTTGGAAATGAATATAGAAGAGATATAAATATTGAAATAACTCACATTGAAGAAAAACTAATCTATTTTGAACTTCAGAGGTTTATTTTCATTCAACCTAAAAGTAATTACTGAACGAGGAGATTTACATTTTATCTTTATTTTTAATATCGGCAGGTTGGGTCTTGAGGCAAAAAAAGAAGAAAATCTTGCTGATTGGTATTCTCAAGTGAGTATGCATTCAGTCGATTTTTATATTTTAAATTTTGCAAGGCTGCTTTATGTTTAGAGTCTAAAGTCCAGGCACAAAGTTAATAGTAATAATGTATAATGCCTTTAATAATAGTATAGTCATTTAACATGTCACAGTTTTCAAAGCATGATCACATAAAGTATTGAATTGAAAAGTAGCTCTACAGGATAGTCATTATTTATTTATTTTTTACGGTGAGTTAAAGGGATTATTCCAGAGTTACAAAGATAAGTAAATAGCCGAGGCAAGACCAGAATTCAAGTCTTCTTAAGAGTTTAGAGCCTGTTATATGTTGTTTCTCAGTGTAGCAACGTCTGTTTTACTTCTGTTATGATGTTCCATATTAAGAGGGTGTATCAAAACTGGAAGCCTCCAGATTTGAATTTTGATTATTATACTTTTGCCACGTGTACTACAATTTTTGTTCAATTTAGTCCTTAAACACTATATTTTTCTTTTTAAAAAGGTCATTACAAAGTCAGAAATGATTGAATACTATGATGTAAGTGGCTGCTATATTCTTCGTCCCTGGGCATATTCCATTTGGGAATTCATCAAGGACTTTTTCGATGCTGAGATCAAGAAACTTGGTGTTGAAAACTGCTATTTCCCCATGTTTGTGTCTCAAAGTGCATTAGAGAAAGAGAAGACTCACATTGCTGACTTTGCCCCCGAGGTAAGTTAGCTTGCTTTTTTATTTTTTATGGTTTTCTCCCGTAAACTCAAAAGGATGTTTTCAATAATGTATAACAATCAGTTTAGAGAAATGTTAAGGCCATTTTCATTAAAAAATTATATTTCTAACTTTATGGTGAGTTATGATTCTGTTTGTCACATTAATTAATTAACTGATTCGTACCTTTCCTCACAGTGAAGAGCAGCAATTATTTTAACTTGCCTTAATCTAGCAAAAACTGAAGTAGAGAAAATTTTCCTGTATTTATACTGTTGCTCTAAAATGCTGTTTGAAAAAAAAAAAATGTATGAAAAATGATTTTATCTTACTAGGTTGCTTGGGTTACAAGATCTGGCAAAACAGAGTTGGCAGAACCAATTGCTGTTCGTCCTACTAGTGAAACAGGTGAGCATGGGCCTTCGAGTGTGGTAGAGAGCTCACTGAAACATTACAGACAGCTTGTAGAGCTGAGTCTCAACTTGTCCTTTGTGATATTTGTAATCCTTATTGTCAATATGAAGTTTAGGGAACATTGATAAAAATTGATTGCAAACTTAAGTTGTATAGAATTTTTTCTAGGGCCGGCCCGGTGACGCACTGGATAGTGCACCGCTTGGGAAGCGCGGTGGCGCTCCCGCCCGAGGGTTCGGATCCCACATACAGACCGGTTCCCGCTCACTGGCTGAGCGGGGCGCGGGGGCGACACCAAGGGTTGCGATCCCGTTGCCGGTCCCCGGTCCGGTGCGGGGGCAACACTGAGGGTTGCGATCCGTTGCCGGACACGGCAAAAAGACAAAAAGACAAAAAAAAAAAAAAGAATTTTTTCTATATACAGTATTCATTGCAGAGCTCTTTATCATTAGGATATAGGTTTTATTAAAACATTTTCATCATTTTTATTTTGTGCTATAATTTTTTTCGATTTTTTTCAAGGAATTTTTTTCTTCGAATAATTTTTATTCTTGGAAATATATAGCATTTCAAACACTAATTATGCTATATTTACTTACAAATTTTGTTAGTCATTTTAATGATAGATTCGGGTTTACATTTATATAAGGTTTTTATAAGTTACTAAATGCTTTCATGTACATCATCTTATATTATTCTTACAACAATTTTATGAGGAAGATAGGGGCAGCTATTATCTTCATTTTGTAGGTAAAGAAAGGTCTCTGAAAGATTAAGTGACTTTCCTAAGTTACACATAGTAAATGGGAGTGCCACTGGAAATTTTGAACATTTGGTATTGATAATGTCTTCCAAAGTGATTATCCTTTTTTAGACTTAAAGATTGTTTACTCTTTTATTTGATACTGGTGGTGATATTCCTATATGATGCATTATTGGAATTATGGTACCACTTTTTTTTTATACAAGATTGGCAAAGTTTTGTTTTGTTTCACTAATTATACACCATGAGTAGGCTATGGTAAGATAGGCACCTTCACTTAAATTTAGCAGTTCATGGCAAGACCTTTCATACTCTCTGGTTGGAGACATCAATAGATCTGACCTATATTCGGTTCTAATACATACCTGTGCTGGATTCAGCAAGTTATTTTACTTCCACATTTTAAAAATTGAGATTATAACATCTACTTTATGGGTTGAATGTGAGAATTGAACAGGATAATGAATGCAAAGAACTTAACATAGAACGTGGCATATGCTAGCTTTTTAAATGTGAGAATTGAACAGGATAATGAATGCAAAGAACTTAACATAGAACGTGGCATATGCTAGCGTTTTAAAAAACAAACAAAACATGAAAAGCAAAGTAAATTAAGTATTAAATGTAAATCTCATGTGAAGAATATAAAGTATGATCAAGTTTAGATAGATTTATATCCTTGAGTAATATGCTTTATGAAATAGGTAATAATGCCATTCACTTAACCATTACAAACATAAACATACTTTACACAAACATACCTTTTAATTCCTGTTAATTGTGTTGCTGGTTTAACTCTTTACCAGCATTAAAGAAGAAATAAAGCCTTAAATGACTAACTGCCTCTGTTTTCCTGTGTCTTTCAGTAATGTATCCTGCTTATGCAAAGTGGGTGCAGTCGCACAGAGACCTGCCCATCAGGCTTAATCAGTGGTGCAATGTGGTGGTAGGCACACACCTCTTCTCATATGCTTTCATAATTATTTTTATTTGTTTAAAGAAAAAAAAGCATACTTTATTTTTGTATTTAAAAGATTGGGAGTATGGAAGCATTTTTAAAGTACTTTGGATCACAGTTAATGATTTTTGATTACTTACCATGTAAAGTTGCTAATAAAAATTGAAAAGCTCTCTGTACTGACCAAATTGTGCTCTGACCTCTTCCAGCGTTGGGAGTTCAAGCACCCTCAGCCTTTTCTGCGTACACGTGAATTCCTGTGGCAGGAAGGGCACAGTGCGTTTGCTACCTTTGAAGAAGCAGCAGAGGAGGTATGAAAAGTGTCCTCCCTGTTAGTTATGTTCCACTTCTTTGCTCAGGCTCTGCTTTTTTATTTTGCTGCTTAAAAATTCATGTAACACCTATTAGAAGAAAAAATTGATTCAGATGTACATGGATTAAAGAAACTGCTTATTGAAATTTTATTAGTAAATGAAATGTGCTGTTTTAAATTCTCAGTTGAAAATATTTTTGGACTTGTGAAAAAATTACAATCCCATGATTGAAATTAATCATTGTTCAGAGGATCTTCACCCAGATTACTATATATCTTTCATTAGCATTTATTTTCTCTTATATTCTAAACTTACAAATACTTCTAAGAGTTATTTGACTTCTTCTCACACTGCTTCGTTGAAATCTTTCTTAACAAGTTCACTTTGGCTGCTTTAACCTTTCCACAAGAAAAGGTTTTTATTGCTTAAAGTGCTTTTTCAAACACAATTTGTTTTAAATAGCGCAATTTATAGATCTAACTTTGAACACATTTAAAATATTGTTACAGGTATTGCAGATACTTGACTTATATGCTCAGGTATATGAAGAACTTCTGGCAATTCCTGTTGTGAAAGGAAGAAAGACTGAAAAGGAGAAATTTGCAGGAGGACACTATACAACTACAGTAGAAGCATTTATATCTGCTAGTGGAAGAGCTGTCCAGGTACCACACTGCTGCATAGGATCATAGGTGACTGTAAGCAGTCCATGGGAAGATCCAGCAATTTCTTTTGTATCAGAGAAGTAGACTCTTGTAAAAAATAAGTATTTTATGTGTTTTCTAGACCACTTTATAACTTCAGCATATCTGTCCCATTCCTGTAACCCTCGAAGGTCAGTTAAGTCATGTATCCTGAATTACCATAGCATGGACCTCTTTTCAACCCTTGTAGGTAAAGAAGCTTTTATGAAAACAGGGGCTACCCAGAGCAAAAAACCTGTATAGTGTTTTTTGACTTATCCTAGTCTCTTTTTATATCAGTTATACTTATATTTTAAAACCTTATTTAATGTGAAAAAAATGAGGGACATAAAACAGGTTTAGTGACATTTTAAAGCATGTGATCTTATAGTAATCATTTTCAAAGGCGTAATAGGTTATTAAAATGAAAGCTTATATTTTTCTATTTTAGGGAGCAACATCACATCATTTAGGGCAGAATTTTTCCAGAATGTTTGAAATCATTTTTGAAGATCCAAAGACACCAGGAGAGAAGCAATTTGCCTATCAAAACTCCTGGGGCCTGACAACTCGAACTATTGGTGTTATGACTATGGTTCATGGGGACAACATGGGTTTAGTATTACCACCCCGTGTGGCCTGTGTTCAGGTGAGGAAGATATTTGTTTGTCATTCCTTTTATAAAATACAAGCCATATTTACTAAAGGAAACCTGAAAGGGTAATTTTCTGAATATCATTCAGATAGATTTCTCTGATAATAGAAGCAAATAGAATATAGCCTAGACCTCAGTATTATATAGCTGTGTATATCATTTGCATTATTTATTGTTTCTTACTCTTAATATTTTAAACTATTTTATGTAAAACTTTTTTAGAAATCTTTTTTTGAAATAATTTACAATAGGTTAAAGGAAATATGGTAGGTCAAATGAAAGTACATTTAGCATGGATAAATGTTATACAGCTCATTGGTAGATGTTATATGTAGATTAGAAATCATATAGGTTGATTTATGTTAAGATTCATAGTCACTAGTAGGTTCTGACTCCTGTATATTATGTAGTTATAGGACTTCATAACTTCTATATGCTGCTTCTTTGTATAAATCTGAGACATTGTTCTGGATTCTAGGTGGTGGTTATTCCCTGTGGCATTACAAATGCACTTCCTGAGGAAGACAGAGAAGCACTGATTACAAAATGCAACGATTATCGAAGGCGGCTACTGAGTGTTAACATTCGAGTTAGAGTTGATTTGCGAGATAACTATTCTCCAGGTTGGAAGTTCAATCACTGGGAGCTCAAGGTAAATTCCTCATTTGTATCTTTCAACCACAACCCCAGTTAGGATTTAGATTTTCTCTACATATGTTTTTATAAAACTTAAGGCTTTTTTTATTACTCTTCTCTGTTTTGATGGTTGTTAGTTCTTTTCTTCTTAAACTAAGTGTTAAGCACCAACACAGTTCATACTTTTTAACAGTGATACCTAAAGTTTATATATTTGCTAAATTTAAAATAGTTTTTGCGGAGGTTTATTTTTATTATGTTGGAATAAAAATGATCTTGAAGCCCCTATTAATGGTTAATAAACCTCATACGGTTGGAATACTAAAATGTTTATGCCAGGAATTCATATGATAAATAA
The DNA here is from genome assembly GCF_000696425.1 of Galeopterus variegatus. Classification (NCBI taxonomy): domain Eukaryota; kingdom Metazoa; phylum Chordata; class Mammalia; order Dermoptera; family Cynocephalidae; genus Galeopterus; species Galeopterus variegatus. The sequence continues at coordinate 129,912 of NW_007730660.1, forward strand.
GTTATTAACGCTGAGACCATCAGAACAATGGTGCATGGGCATCACCCGGTTGTCATTGTCATAGCTAAATGTAAAGCATTGGAGATGAATTTCATACTTGGGTTTGCACACTGCGTTTCACATGTTCGTTGATTTTTATTTTGTATGTTCAAAGACACTCTAAAATTTGGTTTAATGTTTTTAATGTAACTTTCATTTATTGCACAATGTCATCAATAGATGATCTATGCTCTTAATTCCATCTTATAAACTTCTGAGGTTTAACATTTTTTCTTATGCTGAGACAGGGAATCTTATTGGACCTAGAAATTAGGAGTCCAGAATATATCAACTGGCTGACCAGTTAGCTCAGATGGTTAGAGCGTGGTGTTATGGCACCAAGGTCAAGGATTCAGATCTCCATACTGGCCAGCTGCCCTGAGACAGGGAATCTTATTGGACCTAGAAATTAGGAGTCCAGAATATATCAACTGGCTGACTAGTTAGCTCAGATGGTTAGAGCGTGGTGTTATGGCACCAAGGTCAAGGATTCAGATCTCCATACTGGCCAGCTGCCAAAAAAAAAAAAGGAAGAAGAAGAAAAAGAGTATATCAGCTCACATTACAGGAAGTGGGATGAGAAAATGTAGTAAGATTGCAGCCTTAAGCTTTTAAGTATGGAAGCTTGGCAATATTGGGATTTTTCAGTATTAATACATCTGGAGTTCCCAAATTTACTAACATTTATCATCTTACTTGTTTTAAATGGCTTCTGAGGTAAGTCTGTGGAGAATAGTAATTATATTGATATTACTTCCTTTTATGTACTATACTTTCTTCTTTACATGCTGTCCTATCTTTAATGAAGACTTTAAAGATGAATATTTTTTCTGTGTAATTTCTCCTTTAATTACAATCTTTTTTAGCTTACTTAGAAAAAGCTGTTTGTGATGCCAGCGGTGGCTTCTCTAAATCAATTTATCTTTGCCTGAGGTACCAAATCTTAAAGGAAAAACTTATTGCTTACTATTGGCTCACTTAGAAAAAAAAATTTGTCCTTACTTCTGAATTCCTCCTGTTCACTTTTATTTGCCCCTTATCCTAAGACTGATTTGGCTTTGTCTCTGTCAGTCTTCTTTTTAGGACCCTGGTGAGCCTATTAGTATGAGTTGGGTCTGCTACAGCTTCCTTGTCTATATTCCTCAGGAAAGAAAATAAAGCACCTAAGTTATAAACTTTCTTCCTACAATTAAAGAACATTGAGAAGGAGAGTTTCACTATCTGATGGAAAGTACTAATAGCACTTTTTAATACCACTTTACTTCCATTTAGTAATTCCTGAGAAAAGAAGACATTTTGAGAGATCTAGATTCATATTCATTCGATAGTGATTAACTTTGTAAAGTGTGTGTGTAAGAGTGTGAATGATGTGTGTATGTATGTGAGACTCACTCAGATCAATTAATGAGGTATCATGTGGTTTGGTTGCAGTATTATAAGCCAGCAACTCCCATAACTCTTTAATATGCCTTCCTGTATTATGAAAATAGAAAGGGAGAAATAATATGAGTGAGTTAACTATTTTTCGTTTTACTGTGTTGAATGATTAAGATAATTTTGTGTTGCTGTTGAAAAGAAAAACAAAACACAAGTCCTTTATAAGTAAATTTTTAACTAGTTACTTAGAAAATACTACCAACAAAACATTTGCTTCCTCTGTGATTTGGCTTCACATTACCTTTCCAACTGTTACATTTCATTATCCCCATTCATATACTCTTGTCTCTCTTCCTCATAGACAGTCTCTCTGATTTTCCATCTCTGTGTCTTTGCTGTGCTGTTTCTTCCACCTGGGTTGTAAGATATTTTGTCATGAAACAGTAACAGACTTACAATAAAGCAAGTACATTACAAAGAATTAATTTTTCCTGCCCGATCCATTTGAAAATAAGATGCTAACCCATTTCTCCATCACCCTATAAACATATTCTCCTACATAAGTACAGTTCAGCCAACGAAGCCAGCGTGTTAACATTGATAAGAGTACTACCTACCATCTAATTCTAGAGCCCCATCCAGGTTTTATGAGTTGTCTACTAGTGTCCTCCATAGCACAGGGATCTAGTTCGGAATTGTTTGTTGCATGTAGTTATCATGTCGCTTTTAGTCTAAAATAGCTCCTCAATTTTTTTTGATTATCATGATCTTGACACAGCACATTTCTCTTTAGCCTTTTAATTAATTAATTGGTTCCATGGTTCCCGATGTCATTCAGTGGGTTACAATCCATTACTATCATTTGTTTTGATATTCACAGTCTCTGATTTCACCAGTAGTATCTCTTAAAGCTGGCTTTTGTGTCCTTTTGTTAATGCCCATCATTCTTTGAGCTTTTTGCTTTTTGGCACAAGATGTTGTAGACTTACCTTATACATTTTTTACCCCAGTCCTGGGTATAAAGGACCCTGGTCCTGCTATGGAGGACACTAGTGGGACAACTCAAAATCTGGATGGGGCTCTAGAATTAGACAGTAGTAATGCATCATTATTAACATGCTGGCTTTGTTGGTTGTATTGTGATTATGTAGGAGGAGGTGTTTATAGAGTGATTATCCATATCTCTAAGAAACTCTGGTTCTTTTTAGTGGAGAATGGTATTTAGTGCTGGGTGTGCTCATTGCTTTTGAGCTATGACTTCTCCCAAGCCTTCTCAGTAGATGGCGCTACAGAATCTGTGTATGTATGTGTACACACACACACACACACACACACACACACACACGAGGGTATTTGTGCACACTTACAGCTATTTTCCATTATCTGTTTGTGTATGTTGAAAACCATGAGTTCACGTCAATACCTTCAATTCCAATTTTAAAAACCACAGGGCTCATTCTAATTTTCTCCCATTTCATACTTGTAATTCCCTCTTCTGACAATGAAAAACTTAGCTTGTTATCCTTAATATATTTATGTATTTGTTTGACCAGTCACCCTAACCCTAACTGCTTTTGCTACCCCCTCCCTCGTATGCACATACCCTTTTACCTGACTCTGGCTCTGACATCCTGCTCTAGGCTACAATGGCTCTTTCCAAGTACAGGATCCAGCCCTTTTGCATTTAGTTGTTATGTCTTTTTAGTTTCCTTTAATCATGAGTAGCTCTTCAGACTTTGTTATACATGACGTAGGTATTTTTGTAAATATAGGTCAGTTAATATAGGTCAGTTATCGATATAGGTTAGTTAATATAGGTCAGTTATTTTATAGACTGTTCAATTTTTTTTTTTTTTTTTTTTTTTTTTTTTTTTTTTTTTCCCT
>NW_007730660.1:134211-182103 GCF_000696425.1 Galeopterus variegatus
CCCGCGCCTCGCTCAGCCAGTGAGTGGGAACCGGTCTGTATGTGGGATCCGAACCCTTGGGTGGGAGCGCCGCCGCGCTTCCCAAGCGGCACACTATCCAGTGCGCCACCGGGCTGGCCCTAGACTGTTCAATTTTGATAAATAATTTACTCATTAATTTTTGCCTTCTCTGGTAACTTTTCTCTCTTCCACTGAGGAATAGTCTCTCACTTCTGACTTTTCTGTATTGATTTTTAACATCTGTATGCATCCCTTATTTACCCTGCAAAGCATGAAGGTCCTTGAGGACAGGATCTATTTCATATTCATCTTTTAAATCTCATTGCACTTAGCACTGTTTCTTACAAATGCGTATAATACATGCAGTGTAATACATGGAGTGAATAGGGTTGCTCAACCTGTAATATGGAAATCTTAAATTAGTTTTAGAGGATTATTCACTCAAGAAAAATTATTTAAGTCCTCCTGTTTATCAGGTAAGGTTCTGGGTGCCAAAAATGAGGTGTCTCCCTAAGCATTATGGGTTTTAATTCTCTCATAAAGATTTATACTCACAAAGTTTGAACATTTACAAGCCTTAAACTTTCATGGTTTGGGCTAATAATCCTGAATGTTGAATTTCCAAAAGATCAAAATCCTGAAGATGTAATACTGGAAAAAAGAATTAAAAGACATTTCATTTACATTTTTAAAAGGGGGTTTATTTGAGAAACATATAAAACATGACAGAATACTTTACAGGCCACTTTACACCAAAAAACAGGCGATAATAACATACATATTTTTGCAAGCATAAACCCTAAGGTATACTAAATGACAGTTGCACTGGTATAAGAGTTATGGGAAGACAACTCATATTCATAAAAATAGATTAAAAAGCAAAATGTATAAATGCATAACACTGTGGCAGGTATACTAAATGACAGTTGCACTGGTATAAGAGTTATGGGCAGACAACTCATATTCATAAAAATAGATTAAAAAGCAAAATGTATAAATGCATAACACTGTGGTTGGTAATTGTATGCACTCAGCTTTATAACTATAGACAAGCGAAAACTGTGATGGACAACCTAAGTCTTCTGACAACATCAATCAGAAACCCTAGTGGGTCACCACCAAATATGCAGTCACCCAAAAAGCTGAGATCTTGAGAAATTTTATGTTTTACAAATGCAGATGTACAAAAAGGACATCTCTTAATTTATCAGGAAGTTGCAGTGTTTTTACTTACACGCACAGTGCTTATACACAGAGTCAATGTTGTGATAATGCACTTTTGTAGAATCAGAATTGCAAACTATGCATAGAGTGAATTAGAACTCTCTAAAAGTCTTTACACAACTTGTGACTGTGGTATTGTAAATGAGGCAAAGATAAATACATTGCATAGTGAATTGTAAAAAGAAATAATGCTGAAGATTTAAAATAGGGAGAACAAGAACAGTGCAACTAACATGATGTAACTATCCTGCATATGGCTGAAAGTGCGCTAACTTTTTCTCCAGAATTCAGCTTTCAGGTTTTCCACATTTGTGATTTTAATCTTTTAGGATGTGATTTTCAGGATTTTTGTTAGAGATTTTAGGCTTTAGGGATTTTGATCTTTTGGGATTTAAACATTCAGAATAATGGTGTTCAGGATTGTTTTTTGGGATTGTGATTGCCACCACTGGGAGGATGTGTGAAGGTTATATGCAAATACCATGCCATTTTATATAAGGGACATGAGCATCCATTTATCTTGGTATCTGCTGCGAGTCCTGGAACCTATTCCCTGCAGATACTGAGGGATGACTATATTCAACTGGAGATATGCATGTATCATTTCAACTGCTCTTTTTGTTTTATAGGGAGTACCAGTTAGACTTGAAGTTGGGCCACGTGATATGAAGAGCTGTCAGTTTGTAGCCGTCAGACGAGATACTGGAGAAAAGCTGACAGTTGCTGAAAATGAGGCTGAGACTAAACTTCAAGCTATTTTGGAAGACATCCATGTTAACCTCTTCACAAGGTAGTAAGTCAGAATTGCTTCTGTCTTCAAATTCTGCCCAACCTTTGAGATCTTTACCAAGGAATTTTTGGGTTTCTCCAATCAGAAGTAATCTTTCCCTCACTCCCATGCTACTTAATTTTGGATTAACTTTAGATACAGGATTCTATAGCATATAAATGTGAGGGATTAAGATATTGCTTCTCACCTGCTGGGTACTCATTGGCAGCACCTGGGAAACTTTAATAAATGCCAGTGCCTGGGCCCCTTTCCAGAGATACTAATTTAATTGGTCTAGAGAGGGCCTGGCAACTGTAGTGTTAACAGCTCCCCAGGTGATTATAATGTAGCCAAGGCTGAGAACCTCCTGACTGGGATTGGGGGTGAGTAGGGGGGGAACCTCGGGCTGTCAAGACCTATGAAGAGGAGTCTTTGGGAATCCCAGATCTGAAGGCAGAGGCACCAAAAAATTGGTGGCATTAGTGTGGCATCTTCTTCGGGGGAACCTCGGGCTGTCAAGACCTATGAAGAGGAGTCTTTTGGAATCCCAGATCTGAAGGCAGAGGCACCAAAAAATTGGTGGCATTAGTGTGGCATCTTCTTTCCTGCCTACTTGAAGCAGAGAGGAAGGCACACTGCTGTCGGGGATAGAGGCTCAATTTGGGGGAGGGTAGTGCCTACATCTTATTTATTTCTTTGTCTTCTAATACCGTGTGTCTAATCACTTTAGGCCTCAATAAATCTTGCATTGGAAGGAATAAAGTAATTCAGCCTTGATTTTGATGCTTGCTTATGTGTTGTTAGGCAAGTGATTTTGTGTCTCTTGGCTTGCTTGTCCTAAAATGGGGATAATAAGTATCTTGAGAGGTTATTTTAAGGATTTGTTTGGCCTACAAATGATATAATGCATTTGAAGTCCATCTGAACTCAGGACAATATTACCAGAGGTGGAGGATGAGAAACTGCTTTTTCCTGCTGCTCCTGTCCAAGTAGTACATGTAGTGCAGTGGTTCTAGTCCAGGACTCTCTTCAGTCGCCTGGGAACTTTGGGAACAGAGACATATCTGAGCCTCATACCTGGAGATTCTGATTTGTTAGTTTTAAGATAGGTTTTGGTTGGTCTGGTTAGTTGAGAAGCTCTTTGTGTGATTCAAATGCACATTTTTGGTTAAGAAAACCACTGCTTTAATGGCTAAAAAGCAGTTTTTTCATTTACGTTTTTGCTCAGTAAATTTGTTAATGTAAATTGCATAAAGTTGCATTGTTTCCCCATGAGAAGCAATCAGTAAATTTATTTTCATTATAAATGAAAAGAAATAAAAGGCCTTATGTACATTTTGTTTTTTTTCTCAGATTGGCACTCTTATAGATGTTGCTTACACTTCCATAAGCTCTTTGGGGACAGTCATTTTCTTATATATTTAATTTATTTATTTTCTGTGGTAAGACAAAAATTAGAATTATGGGTAGGCACTCAGTAAATATTTGCCAAGTGAATTTATTAATAAACAGGACATTTTTATAGAAGAAATTCTCATCAAGCTCTCTCCTTGTTTGCATCCAAGTTGTCTGTTCTTTTTTACATGTGAGGTACTTACTATTTTGTGTTTAATTTATGTTTAGCAGTGATTTTTGGTTTGTTTCTATAATTTTTTTCTATTTAGACACACATGCTCATTGTAGAAAAATTGTGAAATACTAAAAAAATAAAGAAAAAATAAAACTTCATGTAATCTCATTTAGATATAATCAATGAAAGTATCTCATTGAAGTATTTCCTTCTTGTTTTTCTGTATGAGTACATGAATATGGGTGTGCGCAGTTAAAATCATTCTACATACATGAATTTAGATTGTAGTTTTCCACTTAACGTGAGCTTGTCTAACTAATGGAAACTAATGCTACCATTTAGTTTCAATTTCATTTTTTTATCTTATTGCAATAACTATGAAATATAGGTCCTTTGAATAGATCTAAGTTTTAGGTGGAATATTGTTAAGAAAAAAACTGGGTTATGATAACCCTATTTACGTATTTTTTAAGAAGGTGTCCAACTATACTGGCTTATACTTAGATCCTTGCTTTACCTCGTACAAAGAAACTAATATATGAATTAATTTTAATAGTCAAGGATGTGGTAATATAGACCTTGTTGAAGGTTTGGATTGTTTCTCAGATTATTTAGCCCATATTAGACTGTATTGGTATTATAATGTCAAGTTTTTGAACAGTTGTTTTTATTGTAAGAAGTTCTGTGTGAATGAAATAGACTAAGCTGCAGTAATACAAAGAGGATCAAAGTTGAGTTTAAAGAACAACTTCCTTCTTTCATGGAACAGTGTGAAGTCATTGTTGCAGGTCTTGGGTGGCTCTGCTTCCTCTGGTTATTAAGGAACCTAGATTACTCCCATTTTATTGGCTCTGCCATTCCCCAGGGCCTGTTGTCATTTACATGGTCAAAACTAGATCACACTTACCTCCAAGCCATTGCTGGTTGGGAAGTGGGAGAGCATGCAGGAGCCATGCCCACTGCCTTAAAGCTGAAGACTGGGAAGTGGCATATTACTTTCCCCAGGTCTCATTAAGTTATGTTAAGTTATATGGCTATAACTTAGTCACAGAAGACCATCTCTCTACAAAAAAGTCACAAGAAAGGGAAGAAGAGGAAACTGATTTGGTGACAGCTAGCAGTCACTGGCACAGAGTTCATGTGGTCTTAGCCCTGAATTCAGAAAAGAACACATATGTCTTCTCTTCCTTAGCCATCATCTATGAGCGGGCCTCATGTAATGTGTGACTTTGAAAAAAGAAGAAAATATTTATTTGCACTTCTGAAACCTAACAAAAGAGGTGCTAACAAAAGAGAATTACATGGTATATGTAATTTCAAAATGTTTTCATACAAAGGCATGGTTTGGTTATCACAGTAACCCTATATGGTAGTTAGACTTAGTGGAGTATTTTTCCAGTTTTCTGGAGGAGAGTACTAAGAGCAGAGAGCTGATGCCCATAGGTAATAAGTGGCACAGCCAGAATGGGAATAGAATGTTGGTCAGTAGAGATTTAACACCAGTAACAAAAGGAATGATCACCTATTGTGTGTTTGGTGAATTTCTCAAACATTCTAAGGCTCACAAACAGTGCCATGATAAGGAAAGTATGATTTACTAAAGGTCAAAGAGTGATGGAGTTGAGATTCAAATCGAGTTTTTCTCATTTCTAGGTTATTGTTCTTTCATCAAATTATGCTTATCATTTTAAATTTGTAAAAACTTATATTTTTAAGCAAAATTATGTATTTCTTTCTAAATTTTTTTTGGTAGGGCTTCTGAGGATCTTAAGACCCATATGGTTATAGCTGATACAATGGAAGACTTTCAGAAAGCCCTGGATTCTGGAAAGGTAAAAGACTTCTGAAAAGTTTTTAATATAAAAATATTTCAGTAAGTTGTACTTTAAGAATCATTGAACTTAATACATGACATTAATCCCACATAAAAGGATTGTATGTTACTCATCATTATGTACTCTGTTCTTTTCCATTGGCTTTCCCAAAGCATTACAATATTATCATTTTTGGATTACACTTGTGAACCGATTATGTAAAAGCTTTTTCTCATGCTAGATATGCTGCCTGAAGAACATTTATTCTGTATGACCCCTAATGTCTTCATTATTGAAAATTTTCATTTTGTTTTTTCAGTTTGATGTAAGTTCCTGAAGTAAGCATTGTTCTGCCATTAGCAATGTAATGTACAGATTCCTAAAACAAAGTGAAAAGTCAGTTTTCTTTCAGTTTCCTGACCATTCGTATTTACTCAGCTCTTAACTGATTGAACTTCCTGAAAAATGTGGGGAAAAGTATTGCTTATATCTAAGCCTGTTTTTTCAGAATGAGTGGCTACTTCTGGCTCCTTGAAACTACATAGGCTTTTCTAGTTAAGTAGTTCACAGCTCTTTAAAATTTCATTGGTGGTATGTGTTGTGTATATGCAGCTCTTCTTAACTGGAACTTAATTTTCATAAAGAAGAAATCCTGAGTTTTAGAGTTATTAATTATTGCAGTGAATTACTTATGGACTTCAGTACTCTGCTATAGATGTTTGAATATACGAGTCCTGTGTCCTCATGTTACAAATGAGAAGATTGTGGGCCAGAGTCACAGTAGCAGACCTGGTACTAGAATTTAGATCTCTCTTCTGACTTGGTTTAATAACTTTTTCCTCTGTATCTTTTTTTTTTTTTAAATTCATGCTGAGAATATAAGGCAAAGCTTTAGTTGTTTCATGGTCATAACCTATTAATATGTCTTTTTTTGCACTAGCTGGCAAAATTAGTTAATTTCTCTAGCTCTCAGTGTATTAATCTATAAAGTGAGTACAAAGCAGATAATCTCAAAATCTCCTTCAGATCCATACTTCTTCAGTATTTTCCTTCTATTCTTCTTGTTTTATTGCCATTGTAATCTTCCACCTTTCTGGATTACATAATTTTTCAATTGACTCAAACTGTCTACTTTCAGTAGAAGGCTAGAGAATGGGTAGCCATCTACTGCAGTGTATTTTTCCTTTCACTGTATAGTCAGCTCCCCGTATCCATGGGTCGCACATACATGGATTCAACCAACCTCTTATTCAACCAACCACAGATCAAAAATATTCAGAAAAAAAAAAAAATAACAATGCAACAATACAAAAACAAATAGAGGTCAAAGTGATGTGATGTGAGAAGGACTTGACCTGCTATTCCTGGCTTTGAAGATAGAGGAAGAGGGCCACACCCAAGGAATACCAGCAGCTTTTATAAATTGAAAAGAAAACTAATATGAGGAGTCCCAGCTGAGAGTCCTGAGTATTTGCCAGAGCATCTTCTTGGCTGAACAAGTGAGGAGATTTGGAGCACACCTGTATCATCTGGAAAATTTTCAGAAGTCATTGGCAGTAAAAAGTTTCCATATAGACCCTCCCAACTGTTGCTGAGGCTCCGCCAGAGAGACAGGAAGCTGCGCCATCAGCAACACTCCCTGCCACTGCTGCAGACACCAGTACAGAATGAGTGGGCCATGACAGCCACCACCACAGCAACAACTGCCACAAAGATGGCTTGCTTCTGTAACAGCAGCCACTGATACCTCATAGGGTACCTGGTGACCACTCATTGGTATAGACAGAAGAAAAGTCACTAGCAAAGCCTAGGGAAAAGAAAAGAAAAAAACAGAAAACCCACCCAGAGTCACTTATTCAAATCAAGGAGCACTAGTAAACTCCAGTGCACCTATCTGTGTCAAGGTGAGCTAGCCAGGGTGCCAACATTCCCACCCAAGAACACTCATCATAACCTAAAAGTGACAAGACTCCAAGGCGCTACCCCCCAAAATTTGAGAGCTTGCCCATGTTCTGATGAGCCAACATAGTGTCACCAACCTCAGCAAGGAAATTCTGACTATGTCACAGAGGCACTGTCACGTAACTCCCAACACCGAATTCACCCAAAGTACCTACGTGGAGACTACACTGCTGCATCTTCCTGGAGCCAATACTAAAACACCCCACTCAACCATCATTATAAAACACATCCACAAGAGGAACTTCCTCTCTGCAAACCCCACTCCAGAGTGTAGGGAAAAGCACCTTCTCTCCCAGATGACTAAACACTAATGTAGAGATACTAGAAATATGAAAAAGCAAAATATGGCACCACGAGGAATATAGGCACCATAACGGAATATATTCATTCTCAAATACCAGATCCTATAGAACAGGACATCCTTGAAATGACTGAAAAGGAATTTCAAGCAGCAATTAATTCTAAAGAAACTCAATGAGATACAAGATGACACAATCAAATGAGAAAAAATATCCTTGACCTGAAGGAGGAAATATACACAGAAATCAGTGCCCTAAAAAAGAATATAGCAGAGCTTGTGGAGCTGAAGGATTCTTTTAACACAATAACAAACTACAAATCACTACTGAGAGAAGTTAAAGAGGACACAAGAAGATGGGAAAATATTCCATGCTCTTGGTTTGGAAGAATTAACATTGTGAAAATCTCTATACTACCCAAAGTGATCTACAGATCCAATGCAATCCTTATCAAAATATCAATGACATCTTTCACAAAAATGGAAGAAACAATCCTAACATTCATATGGAACAACAAAAGACCCCCAATAGTCAAAGCAACCTTGAGCAAAAAAATAAAGCTGGAGCAGGTTCCACATGGACCTGTGGAACAGAATAGAAAACCCAGAAATAAGCCCATATACCTACAGCCATCTGGTCTTCGACAAAGGCATCAAGAACATGCACTGGGAAAAAGACTGCCTCTTCCATAAATGGTGCTGGAAAATCGGACATCCATATGTAGAAGAATGAAACCAGAACTGTTCCTCTCACCATATAACAAAATTGACTCAAAATGGATTAAAGAATTAAATATACGTCCTAAAACTAAAACTCCTAAAAGAACACATAGGGGAAACACTTTAGGAAGTAGGACTGGGCATAGACTTTATGGATATAACCCCAAAAGCACAGGCAGCAAAAGGAAAAATTAACAAATGGGATTATATCAAACTGAAAAACTTCTGCACAATTAAAAGAAACAACAGAGCAGAAAGACAACCAACAGACTGGAAGAAAATATTTGCAAAATATGCATCTGACAAATGATTATCCAGAATATACAAGGAACTCAAACATCTTAACAGCAAAAAAACAAGTAACCTGATTAAAAGATGGGCAAAGGAGCTGAACAGGCATTTCTCAAAGGAAAATGGCAGGATGACCAACAGACACATGAAAAAAATGCTCAACATCACTCAGCATCCAGGAAATGCAAATCAGAACCACATTGAGATATGATCTCACTCCAGTTAGGCTGGCTAATATCCAAAAGACTGAGAATAACAAATGCTGGTGAGGATGCAGAGAAAGGGGGAACCCTCCTACACTGTTGGTGGGAATAGAAAATGGTGCAGCCATTATGGAAAATGGTATGGAGGTTCCTAAAACAGCTACAGATAGAACTGCCATATGACCCAGCTATCGCAATGCTAGGTATATACCCAAAGGAATTGAAATCATCGTGTTGAAGGGATACTTGTACTCCCATGTTTATTGCAGCTCTATTTACAATAGCCAAGAGTTGAAAGATGAGTGGATAAGGAAAATGTGTTATATATACCCAATGGTCTGCTATAAAAAAGAATGAAATTCTGCCATTCGCAGTAACATGGATGAACTTAGAGAAAATTATGTTAAGTGAAATAAGCCAGGCACAGAAAGAGAAATACAGCATATTTTCAGTTATATGTGGGAGTTTATAAAAATAAATAAACATACTAACAAATAGAAAAGTAAAAAACACAACAATCACAATAATTCTTTGAACTTTTTAAGAGAAGTGAACAGAACTGAGGTTGCTGGGAGTGAGAGAGGGAAAGAGGAAAGGAAGGAATCTGTAAAGGGCCATGAAAATCAATTTCATTGTATAATGATAAAGAAATACAAGTAGAAAATATAACAACACCTATTTACATAGCACTTACATTGTATTAGGTATTATAATTTAGAGATTATTTAAAGTGTATGGAAGGATGTGTCAAGGTAGGTTATATGCAAATGCTATGCCATTTTATATAAGGGACTTGAGCATCTTGGATTTCTTTATGGGGTGGGGTGTGGGGAGTCCTGGAACCAATCCCCTGTGGATCCTGAGAGACAACTGTAATTTATTTGTGATTATTTCCTTTGTCCCCATTTATTACGGAATATTAAAATTTTCTCTTTTATAGATATATGGTAGTTACTTTTGTAGCACAGTCTATTGGAGACATTGCATAAGAGTTAATAAATCAATAGAGTAACTATCAGTTAATCCATTGCTTTCAAAGGAATGAATCTCAGCAGGTACTAGAGGAATCATATCTTTTATTCTAATATTAGATAAGTTACTGTAGAGGTTTCAACATCTATTCTAAAGTAGAACATATGGTATTTTAGTTGTACGTCTGAAAAGCACAAAGGACCAGAAAGCAAATTTTGTTTCTTGTATTCAGTAGTCAGTTCCATCTCCCTTCTTACCTCATGTTGGTCAGTTCAGATGTGTTGACTGATCATCAAGCAACCTTTGAGGCCATTGTAGATAAAATTGTGTTTACTAGGAGGGGTGAAGAAGGAAGGGATCTTTGGAACTTAAATGTAAGTGAAAGATTTTTCTAACTTTTCTGTTGGTATAAATGAAAAAAAAAAATTTCTATATCTGATTTATAGGACCTGACTTTATTATATTTTTCCAATGGGAGGATCTTAATAAATGAAAAAAAATGCTGTTTATATATAATATAATTTTTTTTACTTTCGCCTGCATTACTAATCTGTTTTATTGATCACTCTGATTTTTGAGTATTGGTTTTGTCATGAACATTTTCTACTAAAGAATTTAAGACATTATATGCAAAAGATTTTGTCTTTTACAAAACATAGATATAGAAATAATCAAAAATAAAAAGTTCAAAAACCTTTTCATGGCCGAATAAACATATCCTAAAGATGCATACTATTTTTTCATATTAATGAATGCCTTGCATTAAGAACCAGAAATTTTAAGTGTTATAATGTAAAACATTACTTTGAATCCAGAAAGAATTAAAATATGGCTTTTACAAAATTATCACTTATGAGTCCAGATCCATTTAATAACTACTTAAATTTGTTTGTATGCTAGTCATTTTAAATTTCAAAAATTTTTATAGAAATATAGAACCTTCTCAAGGCTTAGTCATTTTTCTTAGAGAAAAAGAAACTATGACTTTTTTTACTGTAAAAATTACTGATGTAATAAAAGATAACATGTTTCTTATTGCCATCCCTGCCACCTTCCTTCCACCTGCCCACTGCTACCCCCCAGAACTTGCCTAGAAGTTTGTCACTTCTTTGTTGTCTCGTGGTAGACTATCTGTTTGGAAATTAGGCTAATACATTTTACTGAATGAACATTAGAGGCTTAGAATAACTAACCCTTTCTCTCCCTGCATTAATGTTCACCTGATGAATTACTCAGTTTTCTGAAATTTCCTAATCTGTACATCTTAGAGAAGCCTTTTGAAACATGTTTAGCCAATCCCAAGTGCAAGGAAGGGTTTGTAGGAGGAACTCAATGGAGCATGGAATGTGAGGCTGGGAGTAACTGATGAAGAAGCTTGATAACGTCTTAGCGCTTTTAAACGGGTGTTTTTATTGTGTGGGGATTATCCACAGCTTCACTCTTCCCATAATTAATCTCCAGGAATTCTTCGTGGGACTATTACATAATTGTTACTGTGGACAAATCTCATTTTAAAGTAGACATGCTATGAAACATTTCGCATTCACACCTGGAAGAAATCATAATGCTTGTCTGGACCAGTATCTACATTTTATTCAGAGAAAACCCAGGGCTAGAGATTTTCAAACAAGTGATGAATCTCAAAATTAGGATAATAACCCAGGTCTTTTGGTTCTGTTCATTATTCTGTATGGTCTAAGAATGAAAAATTGAGAGGTTGTGTTTTCTGATACAAGTAGGTACAAGATTATTTTTGACCTTCAGAAACCCTTGGAGTTTGAAAATGATTCACTTACCTATAACTTGTTAGAAACTATGGCACAAGTGAGATTTGCCTGCTTGTTAATTGTTATTAACAGCACTTTAAAAAAAGTGAGTTTACTATGTCTTATCTCCCTGTTATCCTTCCAGTAACTCTTTAGCCAGGTGGAGAAGGCAGTAGTCCAAACTGGGAGTGGGGAGGTGCAGAAGGTCCGGACTCGCGTCTGCCCGTCCTCTGTTCCTTCTCTTCAGCCTGTATGTGGTAGCCGATTTACTGGGACATTTTAGTGTATGGCAGAGATGGCTTTGTTGTGTCTTGATGTTCTGTGGGTGTGAGTTTTGGATAGTGATAAACCTTCTATCTCCTACACCTCTGAGCAGAGTTCCTAGTGAGTTTGCAAAGGTATTATGGCCTGAGAAGGGCTAGGAGACCTATTTTCTTTAAAAAATATTTTTTTTGCTTGTGAGTTTAATGGATCTCAAATGTTTCTTTTATATAATAGAAGGAATTATAAATACTGAATTTTTTTTCTTTTCTTATTAGATTGCTCAGATTCCATTTTGTGGGGAAGTTGACTGTGAAGACTGGATCAAAAAGGCCACTGCCAGGTAAACATAATTAACAGTTAAAACTTGTGAGGTTTTGCAGTGGAAAAGAACAGCATTATACAGCATAAATGAATGGAATCTTATTTGTTTTTAATTTCAGGGATCAGGATCTTGAACCTGGTGCTCCATCCATGGGAGCAAAAAGCCTTTGCATCCCCTTCAAACCACTCTGTGAATTGCAACCTGGAGCCAGATGCGTCTGTGGCAAGAACGTGGCCAAGTACTACACCTTGTTTGGTCGTAGTTACTAAGGGATGAAACGCAGCCCCTCTCTCCAGCCCACAATACTTTTTAAAAAATTGATAATCTTCCCAGACACAGTTTTATGATTTTTTTAAAATAAAAGTTCTAAAAGGAGGTCACATGAGACAAACAACTATTCTTATGCCTAAATTAACTGTGGAAAAAAGACTTTTCTGTAAACAACCCCAGTAATAAATGTCATGAATTAATACTGTTTTTTGTGTTCATTTGTTTCTGGAATTCCTATATTATATTCTATAAGGAAACTCCTACCAAGAGATGAAGGTAATTGAAAGCTAGGTAACTTGTTAATCTGAGCACCTTGTCTCAGACTTTGAACTGTCAGTTATCGCCTGTGTCTTATATCTTGAAGCACTTCCTTTCCATAGCTCCTAATAATGAAAATAAAATTGCCCTGAGTCTTTCTGTTTAAAAAAACAAAACCAAACCAGAGGTGGAAAAAATAATAATAAGTCTTTCCCTTGAGCTTCTCTGGCCCTCTAGTTACACGGGGGCTTCAAAGAAAAGTTTCAATTTCTGAAAAAGTGGTTAATCCTTCTCGCTTCCACTTCATTCTTGGCACTTTTCCTCACCCTGTTTCTGTCTTCACAACACTTTTTTCACTGAAATCACTAAAGACTCTCCTGACCGAAGCTAGAGATCACGCCTTAGTTTCTTGTCTTACCATGTCACTCTGCTGCATTTGATACTCTTTATTGACATTATTCCTATGATCTGTCCTTCTGCCTCTCTGGTTCTTTTTCTTAGTTGTGCATCTTTTGCTGGCCTCTCTTCCTTGGCCCTCTTCTTAGACACAGGTGTGCTCAGCTTCCATACTTGGCCCTCTTCTCACGCCACCTAATCAGCTTCATGTAATCCCACAGTCTCATATAGTATTAATAGGCTAATGACTCCAACATTTTTATCTCTAGGTCTGAGCTCTAGAACTATTCCATCTGCATACAGAATTCTCTTGAGTGTTCCGTCAACATTTCAGGTCAGCATGTCCCCAAAAACCACATTTCACTCTCTACTCCCGGACCTCCTCCTACTACAGTGTTTCCTCCCTGGAAGATTAGCACTGCCAAAATATACCCTGTAACCCAAACAGAAACCTGAGAGTCGTCCTAGGCAGCCTCCCCGACACCATCATCCATTTTCATTTGGCCAGCAAACATGTTGCTATTACTTCCAGTGTCTCTTGGGTCTCCCCATTTGTAGATCTCTAGCTTGCATGCAGGCCTTGGTACCTCTTGTGCTGATTACTATAATGCCCTCCAGTTTCATCTCCTGGCCAGTGTCCACATTTTCATGGTGTTTATTCACCTAATGAACAATTTATTAAGATGTTTTTCTTCCCCTTAAAATCCTTTTGTGACTCACCATCTCTTACAGGATAAAATTTAAACCCTGTAGCCTGGTCTGGTTCACACTGCCTATCCAGTCTCCTCTTCAGCCAATCCAGCAAAGTCCTTTGCAACTTAACCGTACGGGTTTCCTGTAAACAATGGGCTTTTTCCTGTCCCTGTCCCTTTTGGAATGCCTTTCATCCCTCATTTTTAATCTACTTGGTAAATCTTTTATTTCAGGACCCTGTTCCAATACACTTTTCCACTTGATAGTGATAAATACATCAGTAAAGGGAAAAGTCTTCACAAAGGACTTGGCTTTTGAGTTGCACTTTAAAGGATGAGTAGAATTTCAATAAATAGAGGAGGAAGGACATTCCAACCCGAGGAAACAAAAGATGCAAAGGCGTGAAAGTACATGCTATGTGTGAGAACACAGAAAAACTGTTCTTAACATTGGTAGAAAATTGTCAGAAGCAGATTAAATATAGCATGCTTTCAAGACTGTTGTTTTGAGCGTGTGTATTCATAAACCTAGCTTAGTGAGATAAATATCTGAGACATTTTTGTACTCAGGATTATAACTTGCTGATTTATGGCAGTTCAGAATGTATGATCTTATTCTACCTTTAGTAGCTGTGTAAAATGGAGAGAGGTCTAACACTGACCCCAGTTACTCTAGCTCGTAGAGTAAGGTCGTTAGAAAAATGCTTCACACATACTCAATAAGTAATAGCTATTGTTAGTTATGGCAGGTATGCAGCGCCAACTGGAATTTGCTCCATTATATATAGTTGACATTGAACAACGTAGGAGTTAAGGGCACCGGCCCACCATGCAGTCAAAAATCCGAGTATAGCTTTTGACTCCCCTAGAATTTACCTACTAATACCTACCATTATGCAGCGCCAACTGGAATTTGCTCCATTATATATAGTTGACATTGAACAACGTAGGAGTTAAGGGCACCGGCCCACCGTGCAGTCAAAAATCCGAGTATAGCTTTTGACTCCCCTAGAATTTACCTACTAATACCTACCAGAAGCCTTACCTATAATACAAGCAGTGAATTAACATACATTTTGTGTGTGTATTATATACTGTATTCTTAAAGTAAGCTAAAGAAAAGAAAATTTTATCAAAGTCATGAGGAAAAGAAAATGCATTTGCAGTGCTGTGCATATATATATTGAAAAAAGTCTGTGTAAGTGGACCCACAGTTTGAGCCCATGGTCAACTATGGTTGCAGTTGTAGTGGTTACTTTATCTTCTAGCTGTTTTTCTGCAAACTAACATAAGTGCTTTTAGGGACAAGGTTTTTGTTTGTTTGTCCTTTAACTGCTCCGTAAGAAAAGCCTGAAAAGTAGATCAGAGACTAATAAACACATATTTTGTCCTGTAGCCGCTGACCACTTTGGTGGAGGTGGCTATCTCTGGGGCAAAGACAAGTACCCAGGCTATTTTTTGAAGCTTCAGATGAGAACTAATCATAGAAAGGCTCGAAGTTTGCTGCTTTAAAGGCATCCACTAGTTAGTGGAACTCTACAGTAAATAAAGTTAAAGCAGGAATCCTTCACCAAATATTTCAAATGGATCAGCTTTCTTCTTAAATTGAGTAGAAAGGCTCGAAGTTTGCTGCTTTAAAGGCATCCACTAGTTAGTGGAACTCTACAGTAAATAATTAAGTTAAAGCAGGAATCCTTCACCAAATATTTCAAATGGATCAGCTTTCTTCTTAAATTGAGGTTCAGCAAAAATAGCAAAACTGTTTCAAATTCCATATCTTAAGAGTGGTGATGCTTTTCAAAAGGGTGCATGAACCTGAATACAACTAATATCCTTTAAGTAACGAGCACTATATTACTTCAGGTGACAGCTATGAACTAGATGTATGATTTACAGTTACAGAAGTGGTTGCGTGCATAGTGTTCATTACAGCAAAAAGAAAACAGGTCAAGCGTATTTATTACTAGCTCTGCGCACAGGGACCAGTGTACGACATTACATCTTAGCAATTTCTAATTCATCCACTGACAATGTGTTTAATTTCATTATGCTAGTAAATCGTGTGAAGCCTTAATGAGAATCAGACAATAACAGCAATTCATTTGGCCTGCTAGTGGAGAGGATTCGAGTCTTGAGATCAGGAGCAGAAAAACACTTCATAAAGCAGGCAAGGAGGAGGCATTTTGACCAGAGAGCATAGACAAGACCACCCTACTTAAATCTGATGCTAGTTGTTAATATTAATCGTATAACTAGGGTGTTCAGGGGTTGTTAATACCATCAAAAAGTTTGGGGAGGTAGCTACCACTACCCTGTTAATTTCAAACATAGCTTTGGCCTTGAGGTTATCCCTTATTCCTGTTACCAGTAGCACCATGCCGAGAACTATCCTTCTATAGTTAAGATGACGATAACCTGGAAAATTAACTCAACCCTTCTCTGCTACACCATCAGGCTTAAAATAACAGGTATAAACACATTTTTCTTGTGGCTCAGTAGGTGATGTTAAACCAATGTCTCTGTTCAACTTTATTGGAAGGCTTAAGGGTTTGGAACAACAATAGTACTGTAATGATAAAAGAAGATTTTATTAAATAAGTGTCATGTAATAAGGATGGTACAAAATATATTTAAAGTATGTCACCAAAACCAAATTTTGCGTTGAAGAACTACCTGTTGAATGGGCAGCTTGGGGGATACAGAAGCAGGTGATGATGGTAATATCAGTAATACTTTGTATGTAGGTAAATATGAAATTGTGTTATATTTCCTTCCTTCCTTCATTCTCTCACTCTCCTAGACAGTTATTTCATACCTTTTCTCTTCAAATTTCCAATGCTTCCGCATTTCAACTTTCAGTTGTTCATCTTGATTTCTATTTCACTGAGAAGACAGAGGCGGTAAGAATAGAACCTCCAGAACTTCCCACCAGCCCATCTCCCCACCAACCCATGTGTCCATGTACTGCCCCTTCTCCACTGTTTCAGTTGAACTGTTTGTTCTCAGAGCAAAGGCCACCCTGCCCTGAGTCTTGTCCCCTCCTGCCTCCTCAGTGGGGACTCTTCAGCAGTTCTCCCCTGGGTATTGTCAGTTTTTCTTGCCCTGCTGGATCTTTGCATCAGTTTACAAACATGCTGCTGTTTTTCCCAACCTAATAATCCCCTTTCTTGACACCACATCCCTTCCACTGTGGAGTAAAACCCAGTAGAAGGATCGTCTGTACTTGCCATCTCCAATTCCTCTTCTCTGTCCTCTGGAACCCACCCCACACTTACCTCATCACTCCCCCGAAACCAGTGGCCTCCGTAATGTCAAATCCTGTCCTTGTGTTACTTGCCTGCTCAGCACAGGACTCAGCCGATTCTCCCTCCCCTTTGAAACACATTCTTCCTTGGCCTTCAGAACACCTCAGGAGGATGGTTCTCTCTTTTCGCCCTTTCATCTCTCTGGTCCTTCCCCCTCACCTCTTCATATTTTCTTCTTTTTTCTCTCTCCTCTTGTTTCCAGCCACTCCATGTCCCCCTCCCCTCAACCCTTGGCTACTATCATTCTACTTTCTATGAATTTGAATTTGACTGTAAGATACCCCATATAAGCGGACTCATGCACTGTTTGTTTTTTGTGACTGGCTTGTTTGTCCTCAGGGTTCATCCATGCTGTGGTACGTGACAGGATCTCCTTCCTTCTTAAGGCTGAATAATATTCGACTGCCTGTATGTATCACATTTTATTTATCCCTTCATCTGCCGATGGACGTTTCCACCTCTTGGCTATTGTGACTAATGCTGCTGAGAACACAGGTGTGCAGATATCTCTTCAGGACCCTGCTTTCAATTCTTTGGGTATATACCCAGAAGTGGAATTGCTGGATCATATGGCAATCCTACTTTAAACTTTTTGGGAAACTACCATACTGTTCTCCATAGTAGCTACACCATATTCATAGTAATGTTTGAGCAAGGGTCCTGTGTTTTTATTTTGCAGTAGAACCCGTGAATTATATAGCTGGTCCTGTCTGGATATTCCCATTCTCCACCTGGTCTAAGCCATCATCTCGTGTCTAGACCATTGTGACAGTCTCCTAACCAGTCTCTGCTTTCATGTAATCTCAACACATCCAGTGATTCCTTGAAACAAAAGATCTCCTCATCCTTCTGCTCAATGTTCTGCCATCTTAGGGCTCCACATGATCCGCCCTTCCCCCATCACCTCTCTGGCCTCGTCTCCCATTTCTCATCTCCTCAGTTACTCCTCTCCAGCCACGCTGACCTCTCTGGTGTCCCTGGAACTTCTCATGCTCATTGTTCTCTCTGCCTAGAAAGAGCTTCCTGCAGATGTCTGCGTGGCTCAGTTTCTTACCTCCGGCAGGTCTTTACTCAAACAACATCTCGGTAAATTCTACACTGACCACTTTAATACCATCCCCATGCCAACACTCTTTTTTTTCTGCTTTACCTGTCTCCATCATACTTATCACCATTGCATTAGTCCGTTTTGTGTTGCTATAACAGAATACCTGAGACTGGGTAACTTATAAAGAACAGGGGTTTATTTGGCTTATGATTCTGGGACAGCTGCATCTGGCACGGGCCTCAGGCTGCTTCTACTCATGGCGGAAAAGTGGGAGGCAGCCAGGGGGTACAAACAGATCACATGGCGAGAGGAAGCAAGAGAGACAGAGAGACAGAGAGACAGAGAGAGAGAGAGAGAGAGAGAGAGAGAGAGAGAGAGAGAGAGAGAGAGGAGGTGCCAGGTCCTTTAAACAATAAGCTCTCACGGGAACTAACAGAGCGAGAACTCACTCATTACTCCCTCCTCCCCCAGGGAGAGCACTAATCCATTCATGAGGGATCTGCCCCCATGACTCAATCAGTTTCCAACACTGCCACATTGGGGATCAAATTTCCACATGAGTTCTGGAGGGGACAACACATCCAAACTCCATCAACCATTTAACACATCTCATGATTTATTTTCTAAATTGTCTCCTCCTACTAGAATATAAGCCTTGTACGGGCAGGGATTTTTGTCTGTTTTGCTTACTATCTCTGCAGAGCCTAGAACTGTGTCTGGCACGTATGCACTCAGTATTTCCTGCATGAGTAGGTGAATGAGATATTCTTAGAGCAGTAATTTTCACCAGCTGGTTGTATTAGAAGTCTAACTGTCAGAATACTAACTGAACTGGAGATAATTTTTGAGATGCTACTGTCTAAATTGTCAGGTTTCAGTCAAAGTCAGTATATTAGTCAGGGTTCTCCAGAGAAACAGAAGCAACAGAATGCATATAAACAGAAAGAGATTTATTATAAGGAATTGGCTCACATGCTTTAAAGGCTGTGAAGTCCTGAGATTGGCATGGAGCTAGTGGTGTAGCTCCAGTCTGAGTCCAAAGACCTCAGACTGGTGGTGTCGTTCCAGTCTGAAGGCCCACAGACTCGTGACCCAGAAAAGCCAACATTTCAGTTTGAGTCCAAAGAAAGAAAAAGCCAATGTCTAGGTTGAAGACAGGCAGAAGGAATTTCCTCTTACTCAGGCTTTTTGTCCCATGCAGGCCTTCAACTGATTGAACGAGGCCCACCCACGTCAGAGAGGGCCATCTGCTTTACTCGGTCCACTGACTCAAGTGTTATCTCATCCAGAAACACCCTCACAGACACATCCAGAATGTCTTAGATGTCATTGACCAAATGGCCAGTCAAGCTGACACATAAAAGTAACCATAACAGTCAGACTTTAAATTCAGAAAAGAAAAGGTTGGGTATAGTAATATCAGTCTATGTTTCTTTAAAGGATTAACAGTAGGCAGGCTACTCAAAACCACAGAGGCCAGTGTTATTTTAGATATTGGGGAACTGATAGCCTTTAAGGGCTATAAATGTTTGACAGAAGGTAAGATTTAATAAACAAAAACAAAACACTTCCTTGCAGCAGTGGAATCATTATTATTTGGATTTCTTCCTGAAACTAACTAGGATTATGTCTTTAGCTCCTCTAGCTTGAAGTTGTTTTATCTTTCCTGAACATGAGGAATGTTTTTCTTTGTCTTTTTTATGGAGACTATTTGGAAGTGGGGAGCTTGTTTATTCCAGGTCAGTGGGCAAAAAGCAGTAGAAAACCCACACTATCTTCACCTTTGGCTTTCACTTACTGTAGCTCTGATCTATAGACTAGTGACCCCTAGAATACTCCCTGTCTTATGCCATAAGTGGCATTCAAAACTATTTACAAACCATGCAGACAAGATAAGATTGTGTATGTCAAATGACTTGCTTTGCCAGAGGTGCTTCTGCACCACGCGAGCAGCCACAGCTGCTGATGAGCTTCTACATGATTCAAAGACACAGAAGCTCTTGACTTCTGAAATTAAACACACACAGACAAACAAACAAACACACCGCAAATCTATATCTCAACCCACTGTCTTCTGTTTCCATAAATCCCAGCTCATGTGACGTCTCTTTATTGTCCTTTAAACTCTTTTATGGCTTTATAGTAGCCTATAAACGGTGATTTCCAAATATGACAAGCATTGAAAGGCTAAAGAGGAGAGTTGTCCAAGAGTTGTAGTCACCACATGTGTAGCTGCTCTCCCAGGAGCTCAGCCTTCCCCAGAAAGGGAGAGGGGCTGCAGGGCTCACGGCTGCCATGGGGCGATACTCTGGACGAAGCTTCCGTTTAATCCTCATGTGTGTCATTAGCTTCCTCCTTTTCGTGATGGAGCTGGTGATCTCCTACGTAGGCAACTCCCTCTCCTTGGCCTCCGATGCTTTTGCCGTCCTTTCCCACTTGGTGTCCATGATCATAGGTTTGCTTGGAGTGAGAGTCAGCAACATCCGAGAGCACAAGAAGAGCACATATGGCTTTCTCCGGGCAGATGTTGTGGGAGCCTTTGGCAACTCCGTGTTTGCTGTGGCCCTGATGTTCAGCATCCTCATTGAAGCCATCAAAAGGTACATGAATCCCCAGCAGACAGAAAACCCACTTCTAGTCCTCAGTGCTGGAATTATCGGTCTGTTCTTCAACGTTGTTAACTATGTCATCTTCTTGGATTGCTGTTACTGTGCAACGCCCAGGACCCAGGGAGACACCGAAACAGGTAAACGGCTCCTCAGATGGTGGCAGTAAATTTGGTGAGAGTGCCGGCAGGTGCTATCTCATGGGGCCTCTGATGGTGCTAGGTAGAGGTCCTATTCACTGGGTGGGCCTCTTGTCCCTGTGACTTTACAATAGGTCATTGTCAGAAGAGTCGCCTTCAGTCTGAAGTTTCTTGTGAGCAGAGTGGCAGCAGGCAACTTTCATGTTGGGGTGTTGTCTTTAATTTTTACTCACAGAGAATGAAAAAGTGCGTTCAGACAGGTGGAAACTCAGGAGCAAAAGCATCAACCTAGCCATAGGGGGAGCAATCTGAAAGAAAGTGGATGTGACATTGAAAACGGTCTCCTTTAAGTGACTCGCTTTTGCTTACCCAGATATGACATGTCTGTGTTTGAATTTTAAAATAATATTTTAATATCTCCATAAAATATGCACAAAGAGCAAAGGATCAGACAATTAGCTAGGCTGATAAAATCTTAGGAATATATTCAAGGAATGTTATATAAAATGGAGAGAAAAAAATAAAGATGATCTAGTAAACTTAGCTCTTTTTTGAATAAAAATATTTGCACTTATCTATTGCATGCATCTGTTCTATTTGAGAAAAAGGAAAACAATTTATATGTGAATCATTAGGAGAGACTTAAGAGTGGGTACCAAACTTACTGTGTCGTCGTCTGTCGCAAGATTGAATTAAAAATCTTGGAAGAGAATAAATGTAAAAGATGCTTCTTTATTAGATGGAATCATATTTCTTTAATTTGTTGCCACAGGAGGAATTAAAAAAAAAAAAATATATATCAAAAGGTTCTTGCAGAAGAGAAATTTCCAGTGCTTCTTTTAGAAGGAGTCCTATAGTGTGAACAGATTCAAGTCAACAAATTCAAATCATGGCTCTAGCACTGGGCAGTAGCCAAGTTACCTTATGCAGCCTGTTTCCCCACCTGTAATATGGAGGAAGTAAGGACTAAATGAATTGCTAAGTGTTTGGAACTTAACAGGCACTTGATAAATACTAACCTTTTAAAAAAATCACAATGCAAGCCTGTGAATGATATGATAATCCATCATTTAATGCTAATTGTCCATTTGGATTTTAAGACATGTCAAGTCTTTGCTTATTCGACACTGATCAGTTTTCTCTCACTAGAAGGGACATTATACAACTGAGTCTGCGGAGACTCAGTCTAAGCTCACATTCTTCATTGTCTTTGCTACCATTATAAATTATGTCAGATGGATCCAGTCCCTTATCCTTTGCCCGTATTAATTTCCCTATTGGTAGAATGTATGTTATGAGAGCACCTATAGTATATGCTAAAGGAACAAAGAAGACTGAGTCTAGATCTTTATCCAATTTAATGAATCTCTTAATCAGGGCCTCATCTTTTGTAAAAGACAATTATTAGTTAACCTGAAACCCTATGCCTTGGGGGTTCATCATGTGAAAATCTTGAGGTTCCAGATCATAAAATTCACGTTTGATATGACAAATAGATATTTTTATTGCTAAGTATAGTTTTTTTTTTTTTTCGTGACCAGTAAGGGGATCGCAACCCTTCCCACACCGCGCTCAGCCAGCGAGCGCACCGGCCATTCCTATATAGGATCTGAACCCGCGGCGGGAGTGTCGCTGCGCTCCCAGCGCCGCACTCTCCCGAGTGCGCCACGGGCTCGGCCCATTTAAGGCAAAGAAGATGATTTCAAATGGTTAGTGTTAACAATGGAAGTGTCACCATTGCTCAGCTTATCATTAGGTTTTCAGTTGTCCCCTAGCGGTTCTAATTTTGCTTTATTCTGACATATATTGTTAAACAGCACATTACAAAAGCAATTAAGGCGAAGGGTCTGACTCTGGCCACCATGAGAACTGGTACACAGTAGTTCTTGTAGTTCTTGTAGTTCTGTTCTGTAAATGGAGTTATTCTGGGATGGATCCCCGTTCATCTCCTGTCTGGGAAGCAGTGCTCTCCAGTGTTTGTGTTCATGCTAAGGTAACAGCAAGAGGCTTAAGACAAATATTGCACCCTGACCATATGGGTCTCTAGTGGCTTAATTCCAGAGCATCTATCTTCCTTTGAAGTGTTTGATGCCACACGGTACTCTGCTTTAAATAAGTATAGTGGCAGGTACTTTACACATATGGCTAATACTTTAAGATCCATGTTCTATTTTACCATTATTATTTTGGTAACTTTTGGTGTTGCTGAATTCTTGTATTAGAAATTTTAGAGTGTTTCAGGGCTGGCCCGTGGCTCACTTGGGAGAGTGTGGTGCTGATAACACCAAGGCCAAGGATTCAGATCCCTATATAGGGATGGCCGGTTAGCTCACTTGGGAGAGTCAAAGGTTAAGATCCCCTTACCGGTCACCTTTTTTTTAAAAAAATAAAGAAATTTTAGAATGTTTAAACTCTCCAAAGAATTTTAGGATAGCTACTTAGCTTATTAGCATTTATGTCTCAAGTTATGTATTTATCACATTTTCTAAACCATACCTTTTGATATCCATCTACCACTTAAATGAGTTTAAAGTAAAAAGTAAATATTTGGGTCAGATGAAGCTCATAAATGAACATTAACCCAATACCAATTGGCTCACATTTCAAGAAGAAATGTGATTAATCCACACATAATGTGATTAATAAATTCATAAATGTGATTAATCCATTCATAACCAGAGGTATAAACTATGAAGGGGAAAAAGATTCTTGACTTCAAAACATGTGACTTAAGTTTAGGAAAAAGAATTTCAACATGTCTAGCTTGGAGCACTTTGAAGTGCCTATAAACTACAGAACTGCTGGTACTTCTGGTTTAGTGATCAGAATTTGATAATCCATCACTTCTTTTGTAGCTAGAGAGAGCTTTTTACTTAATGAGCCCTCAGTCTCTCCTGGTTCTGTGGGTCGTTTACTTGTTTTGCTCTTTCTGGTGTAGGAATGGATACCAGTTAACACTTGATGTTTGAGATTGCAGCAAAGTAAAAAATATTCAAGACCACCAACTTTAAGTTAAATATTAACAAAACAGATTGTATAATACAGTTAAGGCTTTCAACATTCCCATGATTCATGGAATAAGTCATGCTGGAGAATCGGACATAGAGAGCCAAATTTTTCTTTTAAAACCTGGGAGAAAAGAATGTCTAGAAGGTTTAACTGAGATAAGAGAGCCTGGAAGCCTTAGATGAAGATCTAGCTGGTGCGAGGCCATCCCTGACACGAAAAAACATGTGAAGGACTCAAGGGATGGCAGAGCCGGTGTCTTTGGTTGAAGTAAAATGCAAAGTGAAAAAAAGGTAAAAAATGCAACTATGAAGGAAACACACGCAAAATAGGTTTAAAGTCCAAAATGTTGATGGCTCTGTGCGTGAGCGTGTTTGCAGAAGGGTTTGGGGGAGGGGTGAGAACAACACGCAGCTCCGGAGCTGGGAAATACGTGTCACCAACTTGTTTCTTTCTCCAAATTTAGGAACTAAATTTGCTTTGTTTACATTTTTCCTTCTCTTTGTTTAGTTCACTTGATTTTCTTTGACGTTCACATTCTCTTTTATGTTTGAATTCTGTCTTTTATTTTTTTGGGCCTGAGTTTTCTTTAGAATTTCACTCCTAGAACTCTCTATGCCCTTGGCTGTGCTGGAAGAGACATCCTGCGGCACACTGGCCTTTGTTTTAAGCTGAAGGTAATTTTGTGCAGCTCACGTTTCTAGTAAGATCGCTTCTGCTCCATTTTGTACTTTTTTCCGTCTAGGACAGATCAGGCTTGCCATCTATATCATTTATAAATGACAAATTTATATCTGAAATATATGTTTATTAATTTTATTTATTTATTTTAACAAAATGCCTGTCCTTTGAATTTAAGTTAATTTTGTTTTGGTTCCAAACTGTGCTCCGTCGCTGTCTTGCTCTCACGCTCACTCTTGCTCTCATTTCCACCGTTCTGGCATTATGCTCCTCCAGCCAACTCACCAGAGGCCGTGACAGCTCAGCAAACAGCAGTTTGTTGTTGCAGGTTTTAATACCCTGCTGACTGGCTGCTCTTGCAAGCTTCTAGTTAAGATTCAGTACTATAGCCTGATGGCGGCCTTTCACACTGAAAGCAAGTCGAGTTTCCTTTTCTTTGAAAGAAAACTTTATCCAGAGACAAGCAGAGTAGGCAAGGCTCTGAGAGTTTCAGGAGAGGCCAAGGGGAATTTGCTGCTTCGTCCCCAGTAGCAAATACTATGGCGTGAATAAGGTAACAGACGCTGCACAATTGAAAGAGCTTTTCAAACTGGAAAGGGGAAGGTTTGCTAAGAAAGATTGGAAATTTGTGATAATTATTAAATAATTTTAAGAAGCATGATGCTTGATTCCCAGAAGGTGTTACTATGCAGTTTGCTCATATCTGACACTATTTGGTGTTTTCCAAGCACCATCATTGGTTTTGATCAATTAACTTCCATATGAGGTTTCAGTGATAAGAACACATATGCATATCACAGATCACAGCATCTATCCCACTATAGATGCCTAATAAATTCCCTTACATCTCTTTCTGTATGTTCCTGACAACTTGCTTAACTCCTTGCGTTTCTTGTCTTCCAGTGAAGGGGGTCTGGTGTTAGTCACATCAAGTGAATAAGAAAGATTAAAGGAAGATGGAAAAATAGATGCTATTTCTCACTTGTGAAATCACATTAAGTGAAGAAAAAAAGGAGATAAAGGGACCAGCTCCTTGTTCTTAGCCATATTCTTCTAATGTGCAGAGGCTGCTAGGACTGATATCTGAGTTAAATTGTAATGATAAGCGAGTGTTTATTGACATCTCTGAGTTTTCAGGTACTGTTAGGGTATAAAGAGAATAATAGCATCATATCACATACATTTGGAGAATTGTATTTTTGCAAAATAATTAGCTAGAGAAATTACTTGCTATTTCCATTTTTCGGATGAGAAAACAGTGGTTCAGAGACAAATTCACAATCATACAGCTAGTTAGTGGTAGGGTGAAAAGAAATTAAAATATTAAGCCAAAGCTCAGTTAAAGACCCTACTCTACTAGGAAGGAAGGAAGGAGGAAGGAAGGGAGGAAGGAAAAAGGAAGGAGGGAAGGAAGAAGGAAGGAAGAATATCCTGGATGGTGAAGTTATTTGGCAATAATCACAAAAAAGC
Source organism: Galeopterus variegatus (assembly GCF_000696425.1). NCBI lineage: Eukaryota > Metazoa > Chordata > Mammalia > Dermoptera > Cynocephalidae > Galeopterus > Galeopterus variegatus. Next base: position 160,259 of record NW_007730660.1, read on the forward strand.
ATATCAAAAAGTGCAAATTAATATACTATAAATTGAATTCTAATTCCTGCAGCTGAGTGACCACCAGAAAGTTACTGAAACTTTCTGACCCTCGGCTCCTTCATCTGTAAAGTGGGGGCATCTGTCTCATAAGGACGTCACAAGGATGAAATTACATTGTGTGTGAAGTGCTTGACACAGCACTTGGCATACACTGAACACTCCGTAAATGTGATGGTGGTGGTGGTGGTTATAGTGATTGTCCAAGGGCTGGGGAACAAGGAATAAATGAGATATTAGTAACATCCACCTGCAGATGACTCCCTTACTCTATTCCTCAACCACAAACTAGCACCTCAACCATGAACTTATCCTTGGCCAGCACCTTAAAATTGTTTGTCACACATATGCTCAGAGCAGATGCATTACAGACCATACTAAATGTGTATTCTTACTGATGATGGGCTAGTGATAGGTGAACCAGAAGGAAAATACATGTTCTGGAACTTTTTCCCTCATTCACTGGGTCTTATACTGGAAAAGATACTTGACCACTTTGAGCCTCATCTCACGTGTCAATACTTACATCTGTTTCAAAGAATCACTATGCTTTTCTTTGGATAAATAATAACACCTTCACAATGTGTTATTTTTCAAAGGACTCTTGTAAATGTTAGCTTCATCTTTAGGTATTCACGATAGTGTTTTTGTAAAGGGCATTACTTATATTTTTTAAATGATATATTTTAAACTGCTTTAATGGTAACAAAAAGTCAATATTTCACTCATTAAAATAATGCAAATGTAGCCCATATACTAGACTGTTACTTCCTAGTTACAGATGAAACCGAAGCACTAAATATTTTACAGCCAACCCAAAGTCAATGTTAGAATCAGACTTTGTGTTGACGTACTCTCTCTGTCATAAGATGCTTTGCCTTTTAAAGGTTTCTCTACAGTCCTGCCTAGTGAGTAATGACATCTCCGTTTTCTTTTCTGAGAAGCTTACTTATCCAGGATGATGGAGTGAAGGTAAGCTTATTATTTTGGTTTTCCTATTGGCCAGATGCTTACAAGATGTAGAGAATATATTTGTTATTTTTAGCATCTTTCTTGCTCTTGTGAAGAAGACAATTGTCATTGTGCCTTTTCAAACACATTGTGTACAACTGTCTCTAGTGATTGTGACATACAATCTTTTCATCTTTTAAAAAAAATTATTTATGAGAGGCAACAACATCTAGAGACTGATTTTCCTTAGAATGTGTTCCACAGGTCATGTCCTGGTATGTGTTGTCTACATCTGAGCAGGTGTCTTGAGAGAATTTTGAGGAGGTCATTTTTGATGAAGTACTAGCAGTCTTCAAAAAGTTCACAGTGCGCTGGCGGCAGCGCTCCCGCCGAGGGTTCGGATCCCATGTGGAGACCGGTTCCTGCTCACTGGCTGAGCGAGGTGCAGGCGCGACACCGAGGGTTGCGATCCCATTACCGGTCAGTAAAAAAGACAAAAAGAAAAAAAAAAAAAGTTCACAGAAAGATTTTTATCATCTTTTAATTCTATTTTTCCACAAACTTTCCGAAGCACCTCATGTGCCTGGGCTCTTGTTCTTCGACTGCTGTGACATCTGTAAGCACGTATCAGCCCAATAGAAAAGAGACAAAAGATGACTCTTCACTCTGGTCAATGAGAAGCAGGGGCTGGTTCTGTCCAGAAGAGCAGCAGAGAAGTCAGAACAAAGAAGGAACTGGATGGATGGGACCATCCGTGTTTTTTTTTTTTTCCTTAGGATCCACCTCCACTGAAAATAATCCATAGAGTTTTCAATCACTTATTTATTTATTTATTTTAACATTTATTTGTACATATTTGTGGAGTGAGGTGTGTTCTTTCAATCCAGGCATATATTGTACATTGATTCACTTAGACTAGATAGCATAGTTTTGCACCTGTTAATCCACCACTTCTTCCCTCTCTTTGCCATTCCCCCAACCTCCCCTCCCCTCCTGGCCTCTGGTAACCATTATTCTACTTTCTACTTCTATGAGAACCACTTTTCTTTCTTTTTTCTTTTCTTTTCTTTTTTTTTTATTCCACCTGGAAGTGTGGTCATGTGGTATTTGTCTTTCTGTGCTTGGCTTACTTCACTTGACATAATGCTCTCCAGTTCTATCCATGTTGCTGCAAATGACAAGATTTCATTTTATTTTATAGCTGAATAGTATTCCATTGTGTGTGTATATACCACAGTTTTTTAAAATCTGTTCATCTGTCGATGGGCATTTGGGTTAATTCCATCTCTTGGGAATTATGAACAGTGTTGCAGTGAACATGGGAGTGCAGGTGTCTCTTCGAAATATTGATTTCATTTCCTTTGGGTATATACCCGGCAGTGGGATTGCTCTATCATAAGGTAGTTCAATTTTTAGTTCCCTGAGGAATCTCCATACTGTTTTCTACAACAGCTGTATCAGTTTACATTCTCACCAGCAATATATGAGAGTTCCCTTTTCTCTGCATCCTTGCCAGGATATTTGTTATTTTTTGCCTTTTTGATAATAGCCATTCTAACTGGAGTGAGATATCTCATTGGGGTTTTAATTTGTGTTTCTCTGATGATTGGTGACGTTGAACAGTTTTTCATGTCTGTTGGCCATTTGTATGTCTTCTTTTGAGAAATGTCTGTTCAGGTCCTTTGCCCATTTTTTAATTGGGTTATTTGTTTTTTTTTTGTTGTTGTTAAGTTGGTTGAATTCCTTATATATTCTGCATACTAGCCCCTTGTCTGATGTGTAGTTTGCAAATGCTTTTTCTCATTCTGTAGGTTGTCTCTTCACTTTGTTGATTGTGTCCTTTGCTGTTCAGAAGCTTTTTAGTTTGATGTAGTCCCAGTTATATATTTTTGCTTTAGTTGCCCATGCCTTTGTAGTCTTTTTCCAAAAAAGCACTGCTCATTCCCATTTCGTGTAGCATTTCCCCTATGTTTTCTTCCAGTAGTTTCACAGTTTCAGGTCTTAAATTTAGGTCTTTAATCCATTTTGAGTTGATTTTTGTGTGTGGTGAGAGGGATCTAGTTTCAGTCTTCCACATGTGGATATTCAGTTTTCTCAGCACCAATTATTGAAGAGGCTGTAGTTTCCCCAGTATATATTTTTGGCTCCTTTGTGGAAAATCAATTGGCTGTAAATGCGTGGGTTTATTTCTAGGCTCTCTATTCTGTTCCATTAGTCAGTTTGTCCGTTTTTATGCCAGTACCATGCTGTTTTGGTTACTATACCTTTTCAGTATATATTGAAGTCAGGTAGTGTGATGCCTCCAACTGTGTTCTTTTTGTTTAAGATTGCTTTGGCTTTACGGGGTCTTTGGTGGTTCTTCACAGATTTTAATTCTTCTATGAAGAATGTCATTGGTATTTTGATAGGGATGGCATTTAATATAGAGATTGCTTTTTTGTCTACTTCAGGCACACAAGTCATGTGGAGGTTTTTTCACTTGAAGGAGTCCCATAATTGCTGATGAAAGTAGTAGCTCAGTTTTTGGTAAAAACTGGGTTGGAGATGTATCATGGATGTCACAATAGGCCTCCTACTACTTATCTCAGGAGTGAACTTGCTCGTCCTTTCACAGGCATTGCTCAGTAACTGGAAGAGCCGAGGTGGGTCCAAGTACAGAGAGGGTGTCATTCTCTGTGGGCAGGCAGTTGGAAGGGGAATGTGCAGGAAGGGCTGATCCAGGCTTAATCCATTTCTTTAACCAAACCCATCAATGAGAGAAGATCCTCCCACCCCAGAAGTGACTTTTTATGTGGGGGTTGGAGGGAATGAAGGGCGTCAGAAAGAGGCCACACTGGTGGTACCCTCATTGACAGATGAGACGGGAGGAATGGACTTCTCTCCCAACACTCCCCAGCTCTGTGTTCTCTCCACTCATGGCTCCCCTGAAGGACTAGATGAACAGTTTATTAAGACAGTACTGCTGCACTGCCATAAGGCTGGGCTTCCAGTACCAACCACTTTGGATATTCTCCTTTGGACCAGTGTTTGGCAATTCAGATACCCTTAGTAACTGGAATGGGTTAGAACAATAAAGGCATTAATTAAATGAACTCTGAGGCCCCACAAATGTTCAATATTGCTCACCAGAGATTACTTAGTGGCAAAAAAAGATAATATCAAGATATTCTAATAATTCCATGTCAGCAATATAAAAGTGCTCGAAAATTAAACAGTATGAATTCCCTGTTAATATCAAATTATGAGGGAAAAACTCAACTTCAAAATTAAATATCTTTGACCTGATGAGTTAATATCCATGTTCATATCCAAAGAAATCAAGCCACTGATTATTAATTTAAAGCCTAGCCAAAGGCAAGTCAAAACAAAGCCGTAAAACCTCAAATCTTCACTTCGAGCACAGTCTCAGTTTGAGCACAGTCTCATGCCTGCTAGCGTCATGTTTCCTGCAGTGGTTCAATCTGGACTGTTTTCCACTAGAATGGATGTCATTCCTTCAGGACATCCAAAGTTGTGCAAGTCCGGCACCAAGACTTGCATGTTCTTCACATTTTGAAGATCTTTTCTCTGTTTTTGATGTTCTTCAGTTTTGCAATAATATTTCCATATGTGAATTTCTTTTTATTTATCTCATCTGGGAATCATTGTATTTCCCAAACCTAAGCATTTATGTCTTTTATAAATTCCAGGCAATTTTTAGATGTTATCTCTTTTAGTTCTGCCTCTCTCTCATTCCTTCTATTTTTTGTGTTGCATTCTGGGTAGTTCTTTAGATTTACCTTAACTTATTCCTTTTTAAATTTTTTTCTTTAGCTTTGGTGCTCATTACCCTGTCCATTAAGTTTTTTAAAACTTTATTTAGAAGAAACTTTAGGTTCTGGACTAAAGGGTGCAAAACTATCCTATCTACACTAAGTGAATCATTGTGCAGTATATGCATGTATTGAAACAACACCCTGTACCCCACAAATATGTACAAGAAAATGTTTTTTAAAAAAGAAGAAACTTTAGATTCTAGTAAGTTAAAAAATAGTACAGAGAGGTTTTATGTACATTTTGTCTGGTTTTCCCCAATGAAACTATAGTACAATATCCAAACCTAGAAACTGACATTTGTAAAATGTGTATATAAAGTTGTATGGTGTTTTATTACATGGGTAAATTTGTGTAACCACCACCAAATTCATCATAACAAAGATATCTTCATGCTACCGTCTTACAGTCATACCCACTATTCCTACCCTCACTCTCCATCTCTATGCCCTGGAAATGATTAATCTGTTTTCCATCTTTATAATCTTCTGATTTCAACAATGCTGTATAAATGTAATCATACACATGTGACCTTTGGAACTGGCTTTTTTCTTTCAGCATAATGCTCTTAAGATCCATCCAAGTGTTGACTGTATCAGTACTTAGTTTCTTTTTATGCTGAGTAGAATTCCATGGTATGAATGTAGTAGGGTCTGCTTTTTAGCCACTCTACCAATTTTATGTCTTTTAATTGGTGTATTTAGACCATTTAAATTTAATGCAATTATTGAAGATTATGGCTTAAGTCTGCCATCTTATTTATTTATTTTTTTGTCTTTTTTTGTGACCGGTAAGGGGATCGCAACCCTTGGCTTGGTGTCGCTCGCACCGCGCTCAGCCAGTGAGCGCACTGGCCATCCCTATATAGGATCCGAACCCGCGGCGGGAACACCGCTGCGCTCCCAAGTACCGCACTCTCCCGAGTGCGCCAAGGGGCCGGCCCCTGCCATCTTATTTTTTATTTTCTGTTTGTTCCTTCTGTTTTTCATTTCTCTGTTTTCTTTTTCCTGCCTCCCTTGAACATATTTAAAATTCCACTTTGATTTTCTTATAGTCTTCCCGAGTGTATCATAATAGAGCTTTGTTAGTAGTTGTTCTAAGTAATGCATTACATATACATAACTTATCACAGGCTACTGGTGTCAGCATTTTGCTATTTTGAGTCAAGTGTGAAAACCTTACCTCCTTTTATGTCCCTCACCCCCATTTATAATTGTTAGAGTCACACAGATCTCTGAGGCTCTGTTCTTTTTTATTTTTTTGCTATTTTTCTCTCTGTTGTTTAAACAAGGTACTTACTTTCTTCTGTCTTCTGATTCTGCTGCTTATTATTTTTGCTGTTTCCCAGGTGGCTTGCTTTTTTCATGTTTTGTGTGTTTTATGATTTTTGATTGTGAGTTAATGTTCAACAGAACTTTCTCTGGGAGAATTCTTTGAGGAATAAATTGTAGGTATATTTTTCCATAGAAGATCTGCATTTGTTTCTGTCAGGTGCCTGAGAGTATTATCAGCTTGGGAAAACTTTAAAATTCTTTGCTTGATTCATTATTATTATTATTGCTAAAACATTCAAGTTTCCTTGTTGTCTCCTTGGGACAGTGAGTTTTTGTTTGATGTTTTTGTTGTTGTTGCTGTTCAACCTTTCACTAAGGGATCTAGCTTTATAAGGGGATCATGGATCCAAGTCTCCATCATGCATGTATCTAAGTTTTGTCTCTTAGGCCATATATGATCATGTGGCTATTAAACAACAAGACTAGAGTACTTGTCTTTATTGGGCAAATATCCTTAAGTCAGATTCTGGCTTCACCTTACCTATCTGGATTTTGACTTTGAGTTCATTTTTGGCCTTTGAGTATTTTTTTGAATTTTCTGCCACATTTTTTGAAGAGTTTGAAAAGTTTGACAGACCACATAATTTTATCCTAGAGCTAGAGGACTTATGACAGGCAAATTTAGATTCCCAGAATTCAGCACTTAATATAAGCTAGGTCCTCATTACTGCTTACAAGGACCTTAGCGGAAATGCAGCTATATCAGAGGAAAGGAATCCTCTTGGTTTTGGCTCTCCAAGATGCCAGCCAGTATGTGCCAGACCTAGCCAGGGCCAACATCTGGGTACTTAGTTCCATTGGCAGACCTCTCACAACAGGAGGTTAATATGGTAATGAATTCTCCCTATTTGGTCAACACATGGCATCCTTTCCCAGAGAGTGACATTTAAAACATTCCTGCCCATTTTCAGAATTTAAAAATCTGCAGCAATAACATCCTAGGCTCCTGATTTTATTTGTGGCACTTTTCCTTCCCAACTGGCATGAGAGAGAGAGAGATAGATCTGAAATCTTGCCTTTCTGCCTCTGAAAGATTTCTTTGGTTCTCAGTCCCCAATCTGATCTAAGAGAGATAGAAAGAGAGAGAGGGAGGAAAGAAGGAAGGAAGGAAGGAAGGAAGGAAGGAAGGAAGGAAGGAAGGAAGGAAGGAAGGAAGGAAGGAAGGAAGCTCCTGAATTTCATTTCCATTCTGAGCCCTTGTTTCAGGCTCTGTCTGCACTCTAGCTCCAGAACTATGTATGCCTGTGAATTCTGCTTCCTAAGGAAGCTGCTCCCTCATTCCCTTATTGGCTTCAGTCTGAGGGTCAGCCCTAGCAGATTCCTGAGCTGAAGCTGTTTTGGACATTTGAAGTTTATCTGTTGCTCCTGCTGTATGCTCTTGCAGATGCTATCTTTCCGCAGCTTTTGAACATGGCAAGCATATCATTCTACTAAAAAAATCTTTTGTTCTGAAGTTGGGATGTGCTTCTTGTGTTTCATTTCCCTCTGTATTCTCCTTCTCTGCCCAGAAAGGTTCGGTTGGATAGTTAATGGTTTAATGGTTTAACCAAGTTCTTAAGTTAGTCCATTTCCTTCTCTACCACATGTAAGGCTGGTGTTTTTGTTAGGCTTTCCTCCTTTTACTTTGTCATTGTTTTCTGGGTCAAACATTTGTTTTTCAAACATAAACTTTTCTCATATCACAGTGAGAGAAATGAAGTCAATGTTTTATGGGTCTGCCAAAAGCAATTGTTGTCCAAACAAATCTTGTCAACCCTCACCTCTCTGAGTTGCATAATCTCACTCAAAAGGCATTTTCCAATTAAACCAAAAATCTACCCCAGGCGTGGACTCAAACTATCATTGTCCTGTCTAGATTCCCTTCAGCATGTCTGGTCCTCCACTGCCTGTCTTTAGAGTACTAACTCTGCCTGTTTCTTAACCTGTTCTTTAGGGTATGACAAACCCCTGCCCCACAATAAATGTTTTGCTCTGATCATCTAATAATTCCTTCAATATTCTATGTTACTCTTCCTGGGATTCTCACATGGCAGTTTTCTCTTCCAATTACGGCATAAGAAGCCACCCAAAATTTAGTGGCATAAGATAACCATCATTTTATCATACTCAGGGATTTTGTGGGCTGGAATTTGGAAAGAACACAGTGAGAACAGCCTGTCTACTTCCATGATGTCTGAGCCTCAGCTGGGAAGACTCAGAGGCTGGGGTGACTAGACGGCTGGAGGCTGCAGCCACTTGAAGGCTATGGATTACAAGCAAGTGAGAAGGTGGGAGGAGTGTCAAGCCCAAAGACCCCACCTCTGGGTGGAAGGAGCATCGGGGTCACCCTGTAGAAGAACATGTGGCGTAGGAGATATGGTTGTGGCCATTTTTGAAAAAACAATCTGCATAGTTTGCCCTCTGGCTACAATTTACATTACTTCAACATGTAAAATACACTCACCCCTTCCCAAGACCCCTAAAATCTCATACCATATGGCATCAGCTCCAAGTCCAGGATCTTATCATCTGAAATGGATCCAGGGTGAATGTAGCTCATCAGGTGTAGTTCTCAGGTGAATGTCTTCCCTCAATTTGAAGATCTGTGAACTAAAACAAATGATCTGCCTTCCACATACCCGACATAAGTGATGGGACATGCATACGATAACTGCCACACTCCCCAACTGCATTTATTCTGGACAGCATTCATGGCTTTAAGAGGCTTTTAACAGCTCCCTGAATCTGGTTCCGTCTGGTGGGGGTGGGGGTGTATTCCTGATTTCAGTTGGCTATCTGAAATCTTGCCTTTCTGTCTCTGAAAGATTTCTTTGGTTCCCAGTCCCCAATCTGATCTAATCTAATCCCCCTTTTTCATGTGTTTAGACATGTGTGCATTTCCTTTCCTTTTTTGCATCTTTCTGGCCTCAGGACAGCTCTCTGTTCCTCCAGCTCAATCTGCCTGTTGGGTCTGAGAGCAAATTACTCTCCCTGTCATTTTCTTTCCACAGGAGACTGAAGTATATAACAAAAGGCAGTCTTAAAAGCTCATGCTCACTATGGCCTGCTAAAATAGCCCCATATCTATAACAACAGCCATTCTTTGGTAGGCAATAAGCTGTGGTTACCTGCCAAGGTCAAAATACTGCTTGGCTCACACTTACTGGAGCAGTAAAACCCGACAGCTCCTGCCCTGACCACACCAGAAGCTCAATCTCCTTGTATTACTTTGGCCTGTAGATACTCATTTTTATCTTTCTCACGGTTCATGCCAACTCACCAATATGTTAGGGCTTTAGGGACTCAAAAATGATACTCCTTTCTTACACTCCTAGGCTTGGAAGCAAATGAGAGATAAGATATGAATGACAGTTGAACATAAAATATCAACTATATTATAGGTATTGAAGGATATGGCTTGAGTGTAGAGACAAAGAGCTTCCTAACAGCTTATTCTAGAATTAAACTCACCCACTCGGTGCAAGACCTTCCTCCACAGGGCAGAGCCTGCCCCAGTAAGCTTCCCTCATGTATCAGGATAGCAGGACTCTGTGGGAAGGCAAATCTGAAAAAGAATACCAGAAGAGGTTAGCTTAGCATGATTTACTCTTTCTCAGAAATTTACCAAAGAGGTTATCCTGCCTCTGGGAGAAAAGTTGGGGGAGCAGCAGAAAGAGGCCAAGAGTGATACTCCCACAGATGTGTCCTCTCCCATGGAGGTGTCCTTGTGGAAATGTGAAGCTTGGGGAATGGAGGGTCCTTTAACACAAAAAACTGGGAGCTGGGAGGCTCCAGTGTGAACCTTGTAGACTGTCTGCAGGGTGACATATTTATCTTGATGGGAGGAAGCATATCTGGTGAGGAAATTCTGAGACAACAGATCCAAACTGAACTCACCAGCTACCTATGCCGTGGATGACTGCCGCCCGCACCCCCAGCTCTTCTCACACCATGAACAGACTTGGATATAAGTGTGCCACTCAAAGATGCATAATAGACAGCAACAATCCAATATGGGAACTACATGAGATACTACAAAGAAAAGGTCAAAAGAAGAGCCAGCAAAAAGGCAGAGGAAAAATACTTGTATATGGAGGAATGATAATGAGGGAATTCTCAGATAAAACAATGAACATGAACTGTGAGAACTCAGGGGGATAAAAGGAGGATAACAAAACATTATGGAAATGAAAACTTGCATGGGAAGCAGTGAGACAAAGAATAAGCACTGTTGAAAACCATCAATGATATGGAAGACAGGCTGGAGAAACAGACCAAGGAATTTAAAGCAACTAAAAGGAAGATAATGTGTGTGGACAAGAAACAGCACAATACAGCAGATATATGCTAGGTATTTCCTGAGGTAGAAAGCAGGCAAGTATTCCAGAAAAAATATTTAAAGCTGTAATAGAATCATTTTTTTCTCTAAAGGGAGATAAAAACCTGCAAATCAAAAGGGATAATTGACATGGAATATATATGCAGACATATACATTCCGGAGATGTTTCTGAATATCAAGGATAAAGGAAGACTCCCACAGGCATCCAGGCAGAAAAACCCTGTCATCTACCGGGGAACAAATATTAGGTTGTTCCAAATCCTTTATCTGGTTTAGGAGACTCTTGCTTACCTGAAGTGTCATTCCGCCCACCCTATCACCTCAACATTAGGTTGGATTCAGATTTTTCCACAGTAACATGCAATGCCAAGCTATAATGGATAGATGTATACGTAATCCTCAGAGATAAAATAAAATATAAGCCTAAGAATTTTATACCATCTCAGTGTTGTTTATTTATAAATGGCAACATAAAGACATCAAATGTATATATACAAAAAACTCAAAAATTCTTTTTGAAAGAAACCACCAGATGAAATCCACTCAGCCAAAATGTGAATCAAGATGAGCTCACAAATGGAAAAGCCATAGTATAAAAAGACTGTTGGTGAGCACCAAACCAATTTAAATATAGAACTGCAGCTAAATCACTTTCAGAATTATAGGTACAGAATAGAATGTAAGTATTTTTGATATTAATGAGAATACCGTCAGAAAGAATCATTAAATAAAGTTAAATAATCTCCCCTCCAGAAGTTTTAAAGAACTCACGAACTAGTGACATCAGAAGCCTAATGGAAACCAAACTCTCATACATTTTTTAATAAAAGGAAGAAATGAAATTGTCTTTATTTGCAGGTAATATAGTTGTTTACCTAGAAAATACCAGGAAATCTAAGAAACAATTATGAGAGTTAACAAGTGAATTTAGCAAGGTCAGAAGATAGAAGGTTAATATAAAAAAAGTCAATTACATTCTCATACATTAGCAGCAAAGAATTGGAAAATAAAAGGAAGATAATAATCTCATAACTTTTGGTAGGAGCATAAATTTGTACAATATGTTTGGATCGCAATTTGTCAATAGCTATAAAAAATTTTAAATGCCCATGCTTTTTGACCCAGTGTGTTCAGAAACTTATCATATTACAAAGAGCGAGCAACAATATATGCACAACGATGTTTACTGTAACAGTTTACATAAATAATCACAGCCATGACACAACAATGACGAAATGCAAGTGTATAAAAAAGAATACTAAGTGTGCATCGGTGGAGATGGGGGTTGCTTAAATAAACTATGTACATCTCTACTATGAAATGGCATAAGCAGATAAAAAGAATGAGGTAATTATATCAAAGCCTCTCAGAATAATGATATTTTTTGATGAACTCCAAGAGCCACATTTGAGATGTTTTATATGCATGAGTGAAGCTGTTGCAATTGTCCAGATGATGCAGATGGAGGCAGTGTTGATACTCAAGGCCAAGTTGATTCGTCTCTGAAGCTCATGATGTCATTTCACTCTTCCTGGCTGGAAAAACTTGGGCAAGTCGTTGACCTTCCGAACCTGTTTTCTCCAGCTAAAATGAGGAAAGGTAGTGAGCGTGTCTGAAGGGCAGCGCGGGGGCCAGGTGCGGTCACGCCACACACACCCAGCTCCATTTGGTCAGGTTGGTCCTTTGAAGATGTGACACGTCATCCACAGGGAGGACCGTGTGATCCGCGAATACTCGTTTATGTTTTACATAATTTCCTTGCAGAAAAGCATTTGATGTGTTCTGAGTTCTTCACTTACATCAACTTTTAAAAATTGTAGTCATCTACATGATTCCAACTATATGACATTCTAAAAAAGGCAAAAGTGGGAGTTTTCAGGGATTAGGGAGGATGGAAGGATAAATAGACAGAGTGCAGAGGATTTGTAGGGCAGCAAAACTCCTCTGGATGACACTATGATAAGGATACGTGTCGTTATTCACTTGTTGAAGCCCATAGGATGCACAGCACCAAGAGTGAACCCTGATGAAAACTCTGCACTGTGGGTGATAATGACGTCAGTGTAGGTTCATCTAATATGACAAATGGACTCCTCTGAGGGGGATGTTGATAGCAGGGGAGGCTGTGAGTGTGTGGGGAGGGGTATGCGGGAATTCTCTGTAGTTTCCGCTCCATTTTGCTGCAAACCTAAAACTTCTCTAAAAAATAAAATCTATTTAAAAGGGGAAAAACCCCACGACCATAGCCTTGCACTGGAAACTCAAATGCCCGCAGCCTGCAGGCAGCTAGTACAAGAGAGTAAAACAGGCCGGGCTTCAGGAACATTTTTGAAATGCGTGGCTTCCCTGCCTCTCATGTTTTTCCACTGTCCTCTTGCCTCTCTGGATTCAGGTCTTCCCGGCCCCCATGCTCACTACGGTCTAGCGCCCGCCACCTCTCTGCCCCGGGCAGCGTCGCCTCACCTCTGCGCCTTAACATCGGGCTCTTGCGGGTCTCTGCCCGGAGCGCCCTTCGCAGCCCTGCTCGTGGCTGGCTTCTGCTGTCGCTCAGGGTCCCACTCAGCTCTCACCTCTTCATAGAGACTGTCCACGAGCATCCCATCGGAACTGGCTCCATGGCCACTTGAAGTGAAAAATGCTTGAAAGCCGCTGGCGTAGATGATTTATTTTTCCTGATTTTTTCCCAACTTCCCTCCTTGCGTCTTCGCTCTCTTCCTCCCTCCCTCTCTAGTCCTTTCATTCTTTTATTTACTCTTTCTTTTCTTCCTCTCTAGAACATGAGATCCACAGGTCCTTCTCTGTCGTGTTCTGTGCTGCATCCTTCCCCTGGACCTGTGTCTGGATTATGGCAAATGTGCAGTGAAGATGTGCTGCCTGACCAGATGGCTCTTATTCCCCAGCTTCAGTGGCTTGCTGTCCCCTTAAGGTAAAGCCCCTGATCCCTTACGTGGTTTAGGACACCCCAGCACCTCAAATCCCGCCCTCCAGTCCTCACTCACACCCCTCTCTATCACCTGCAGGGCGCGGCTCATGCCGTTCTCTCCTCCTGGGCACTCCGCGCCGCTCTCATGGCTCTGTGCCCACCTCTCCTTGGGTCTCAGTCGCCACTCCTTCAGGCAGGCCTCCCTCACACCACCCTAGGGGGAGCTTCCTCTCCGGGGCCCCATCAGGCCCTCTCCTCCCCTCATCACGACCCCCTCACACCACAGGGCGGTCAGGTGCTTGTGTCCAGCTGGGAGGGAGAGACCGTGTCCCTCTCACCTGATGGCGTATCGTGGTTATGTGGCAAATGGACACTTGAATGAATGACTATGAGGCATTTCTGAAATCTGCCTCCTCTTCTTCATTCTGTTTTGATGACCCACACCGCCACCCACACAAACACCTGGGGACAGCCCGGACCCTTCTCCACCCACCATCGACCTCCACTCCAGGCACATCCCGTCAGTCGCTAAGCCCTGTAAGTTCTACTTCCATAATGTCCTCCAGTCTGTCCTCTTCTTTCCGTTTTCACTAGCAGAGGCCATCACCATCTCTTGTCTAGAATGTTGCAAACCTGCTTTTTCTGGTTTGCCACATTCCTGCAGTCACTTCAATCCACCCTTCATGGCTGCCAGACTCATCTTTATGAAAATTAAACCCAATTATGGTATTCCTGTTATCACAACCTTTTCGTGGTTTCCTGCTGCATTCAGAATAAGTTTAAAACTCTTTATATGGTGGCCCATGATCTGGTTATAAATATTGCACATAGTCCAAGGCATTCAACTCACATTTATCACATCTTAGCTCTCATAGTAACTATCAAACTGAATGAAATGTGCATGTTTCTTGTCTTACCTGGAAAGTCCTGTGAGCAATCTAACATGTTTATCTCTGTGTTCTCCAGCACCTGGCCCATTTCAGGTGTCCTACAAATGTTTGGTGAATTGAATTTGTCTAGGCAGTGAGGGCATGGACATGCAGCTTGTTTTAATTTGGACATATTTTCTCTATTTCTCTAGTGACAATGTCAAGGCATCATTCTCCACATTATAATATCATTTGAGAACAATGTAGACTCTGCCCTTATCTACTCTCCTCAGTGAAGAAATGCGATATGAAATTCACTTATTCTTTGGGTTCTTCCTTCATCTATCCCCTAAATATTGAATACTTGGTGTGTGTCTAGCATGGTTTCAGGCACTGGGGATACAATACAGGGAAAACCAAGCCAAACCAGGCGATGCGGTAGTGATAACAGGATGGCCATTGAGACTCAGTGGACAGGGGGGCTTCACAGAGGGACAGCCATTTGAGACAAGGCCTGGGTGATAAGAAGGAACCCATCAGTCACATGGAGAGCAGGGAAGAGCATTTCGAGCTGGAGGAACAGCCAGAGCAGCGAGCTATGGAGGAACAAGACTGGAATGTCTGAGGAACAGAGAAGACCAGTGTGGCTGGCAGGGGGTGAACCAGATAGAGGGTGAAGGAGGTGGGGTTGGACAGGTAGGCAGGGACGCTTTTATCTTGTGGGCCAGTTGTGTCAGGCTTCAGTTCGTCTGCACATGACTAAACCCCATGGATAACAGCAGCTTGAACATGAGATTTTTTCTTTTGTGGGAAAAACTTTTGGAAGTAAGGCACTCCTGGGCTGGTACATGGCTTCAAAATCATCAGCAATCCAACTCCCCCTGACCCCGGCCCCCAAGCACCCCAAACTGCTCTGCCTTCCCTAGGATGAGGCCCCTATCCTCATGGTCTAAGCACTTGCTGCAGCTCCAGCCATCACATTCACATCCCATGTGGCAGAATGGAGAAAAAGGCAAATGAGGGCCTGCCTCTTCCATTTAAGGAAATTCCTGAAAGTAGCCTATGGCATCTTCATTTATAGCTTCTAACCCAAAGCTAGTTATGTGGCCACAGCTAGCTACATGAGAAGATGAACACTGTAGTCTTTAGTTGAGCAGCAAAAAACAAGGAAGGAGCATGCTCAGCCATGTGCTGAGCTGAGGACAGGCGATCAACTACTGAAGGAAAAGGGAGCATAGACACAGGGGTGGAAGCTAGTGGCACACCAGGGCAAGAGGTTTGGGTTTTATCTGAAGTAGGAGGAGAGGGTTTTAAGTTGAGGACTTGCTTGGTTAGATACACACTTTAACATGATCACTCTGGTTGCTGTATGAAGAACATAGTGGATGAAAAATTGGTAGAAGATTCATGAAATAATTTTGGAGACAGATGATGGAGTATTGTTGAGGCAGTGAGATAAAGGTAAGTGATGACTTGGGGTGTATTTCAGAAGGAGAGTGAACTGATTTGTTGATGGTTTTAGTTGAGGAATGAGGGAAAGGCAGGAATTAAGGACGGCCTCTGGCTTTTGGCCTTATCAACTGGGTCGATGCTGACGTCATTTACTCTGATGGGGAAGATGAGGGACATGTTTGTAGTGTCTACTAGATATCCAGGTGGAGATGGACAAATATACATTGAATTGGAGTTTGACGAAGCCCAGACTGGAGATACATATTTGGAAGTCCATCTGAATATAGATTTAAAGCATGGGACTGAGTGAGATTATCAAAGGAACGAACACAGAGAGCAAGGAGGAGGGAGGCCAGGACTGAGTCCTGAGACACTCCAACATTTAAAGATTTAGAAGAGGAGGAAGAACTGTCAATGATATATACAGAAAACCAGGAGGGTGCAGGGTTCAAAAGTCAAATGAAGGGAGTGTTTGAAGAAGGGGAGCAAGCTCTTCAGTAACAAATGTCACTGAGAATTCCAGCCAGATAAGGACAGAAAACCAATGGATTTGGGAATGAATGTCATGGATAACATTGACAAAGCCTTTTCAGCGATGTGGTGAAGATGGAGATGGGAATGGAGTGGGGGTGGGGGGGAGAATGGAATGTAAGGATGTAAAGACTGTGAGAAATTTCTCAAGAGTTTTTTCTCTGGAGGGATCAGAGAAATGGAGCAGGAATAATTCCTCCAGCAATGGGGAGGAATAGAATAAATAGAGGAATAGAATTAAAAAGGCCTTTTAATTTGTGCTTTTACTATTTTTTTTAGTTGAAACAAAATTGATTATATGTATTTGTGGGGTAAGGAGTTGACTCTCAGTATTTGTGTACAATATGTGATGATCAAATCAGGTTAGTTGGCGTATTTGTCATTACAAAATGTACTCTTTTTACCTTTTTTTTTTTTAAGGATTAGTCTTGACTGTGGAGAAGAGGAGAAAACCGTTGTTAGCAATTCATAATACTCATAGACATAGGTTCTTGACCAACTATTGACCAGAAGTGTCTGGTTGCAAATGACAAAAAACCTATCTATGCTTGCTTAAACAAAAAGGGAAAATTTACTGGTTCACATAATCAAGTTGGAACCAGAGACTTGGGTTTCATTAGAGATTTTCTTTCATTGTCTCTCATCTCTTTCTGCCTCCTCTCCTACTGCAGATTAAAGGGTGTTGTTGAGAAGGGAGCATGGGGAGATATGATCACAGAGGCTCATCCTCACAGTTAAGTGGCCAGACGAGAAATGGAGCCTCTCTCTCTTGCAGATCCATCTTGAAAATTTCAGGAGGAGAACTCTGGCCCGTCTTGGGTCAAGTGCCCATCTCTTGAACCAAGCATTGTGACCAGGGGAGGAGGAGTGATAATTGGCTCTCCCTAGGTTACGTGCCCATCTCTGTGTCTGAGGAGCAGGAAGGAAGGAGGCAGGGAGAAGTTCTAGGCAATCCAAAACCTTAGCTGACCCATTTAAACTACTGTGGTTATAAATACAGTGCTTATTTTCTAGAACTCATTGATTATTGGTCCATGGCTTCATAATTGCAGCAACAATACCTTTTGTTTGTCTCTGTATTTCTATCTTCATTATCTTATCTGATATATAAAACAACTGCATACGCTAGGTAGGACAAGGTTCTTAATTGCATGTTACAGATTGGGAAACTAAAGCTCAGAAATTTGGTGACAGTCCAAGTTGTAGTATCCTTTCATGTCAGAGGTCAAGAATCTTAGTTCTCCTCCAGACCTCATGTCAATATCCAACACTGCTTCTCATTTGTCATGGTCATAATGCTATGTCCCCAGTCCAGATACCCTGATTCTCTTGACTCTTCTGCCACATGACCAACAGAAGACAAGGTCAGGATGGACAGAGATGTATAGCAATATTAACTGAGAAGTTTAGAGTTTGTATTTGTAAAGTACTTTATTTTAAATATTTTTATGTACATAAAATATTTTATTAATCAATATCTTATATTTGTTAAATATTTTATTAATCAATAGCTAGTTAATTTTAAGCCAATTAAGCTAATCAGATTATTTGGACTGTAACTGTGAAGGAGAGTCCACAATGCTTCTTACTAGGAGTCAACAATAGTTCTGGGAATGATGATAGCCAGAAGTTAATGGAAGGAGCCAACATTTGTTGATTATCTGCCAAAAGCACCATGAGAGGTCCTTCACATACGCTGTTTCATTTGATTCTCACAACCACTGTGTGAGAGAGTGATAACCTCTATCTCCAGGTTCTGCAGAGGCTCATGGAAGTTAAGTGACTTGTGTACTTGCTAATAGCTAGCAAATAGAGTTAAGACTGGATCTTAGATCTGCATGGCTCCAAAGCCTGTCCTTCGACTACATCATGCTGAATATTTAACCAGTGAGTTTGCCAGACAAAGGTAAAGGCGTTTAGTGATGAGTTTTGTTTTAACCGCCTACCCTGTACACACACACAATTTCTTGGGCTAATGGCCTTTCTAATTAAAGTTCATGTAGCCTAAAAATTAAGATGAATGTAGCAATGAAGGAAGTTGCTGTTTGTGTTAGATTGTTTCTGACGGCATTAAATAACACATGTGAATCTTTTCTGGAAATTAGGAAATAATATAGAATTTAATTTACAGTTAAAACTATTAGGTTTAGAACCAACACTGAATGGGAGTTTTCCTCCATTTTTTGCAACTTTTTGTTCTTTTTGCTTCCATTTGAATTGGAAACAGTCCAAAAGTTGATTTCCCTGTCACTAGTCACCAATCAGGAGGTAATCAGACCCCAAATGATATCAGAAAGTGATGATGAACTTTGAATGAGAGGTGTTTCTTAAACTCCCAGTTCTGCTTCTAACCCTTTCCTCCATTCTTCCTAATTGCGATATCCCCTTCTCATTTTCATGTTTTCACTTACCCAACCTCAAGCACAGGGTTCCCCATCAGGGAGTCTCTGGGGCTGTCCGTGTGACCTGGAGATGGTAAGAGACACATACAGCAGAGCTACGGTGTCTATAACAACAAACTGCCCCAGATGACATGGCCTCTTACTCTCAAATGCATCTAATGGCCCCAAGGAGTATTTCTCCTTTATCAACAGCTGATTCAAAGTGGTGTTGACCACTACCCACATTTTATCTTTTTTCAGATCTTATGCATCTACTATAAAAAAAAAAGAGTGGTCACCTCAAGTAAAGAATCTCTTAAATTTAATCTATTCTGAAAGACTTTGAGGAAAAAAACACATCATCCTTGTTGCTATATAAAAGTTGATGTCATTCTTTTACACATGTGCACTCGACAATCAGTAACCTGGGTTCCTATGTTTTCTATAGTGGAAGTATTGTCATTCAAACTGTATTTCACTTCCAGCTGCAGGAACTTAAAAACGTTTTATCTTATGTCTGCATTAAGTTTCACTGCTCCTTAGATGAGACTGTAAACAAATCCTTAAATGTGTATTATCTCTAAAAGTAACCCTTCTGTGAATCTTTCAGTGAAAGGAAATATTCCCCCCTCCCTAAGCTTGGATTTAAAACTCAAGGTGGTGGTTAGTTTTGGTTAATGCTTATTGAGCGTTTCTTTTGACCCTGGTACTACACTAAGCAATTCATGTGTGTTTCCTCACTGAAGTCTCTCGACAACCCCATGCAGTAGATACTATTACTATCCTTTTTTCACAGATGAAGAAAAAGGTGTAAGGAACTTGTCCCAGGTCACATGAGCAGTAGCAAGCAAGTAGTAGAGCTCCAATTAAGTGCCAAGTGTGCCTGACTCCAAAGCTCAAATTATTAACTCCTACGCTACTGTGCCTTTCAAGGTTTCTTAACTTGAGTGCAAAATTAAAATTATCCAGAGTCTGATGTTTTCTCAATAAACAGGTTGCATCATTTGTTGCATGGTGGGACTTGTGTTCTTATCACTTCCTGAGCTAGCATTGGTAGCAGACATACTCCTTCGTTGCAAGAATAAGTGGCATTCTGGAGAACCATAGAGGTGCCTTTAGGTAACGGCACTCAGCAGGCTGATGGGTACAGCTCTAAATTCTTATTAGCGCTGCTTCTCTAAGAATGAGCCTTCTAGGTGGCTGGAAACTCACAGCACCGCTGCCTATCTCTTCCTTATCAACAGCCCATTCAAAGTGGGGTTGGCCACGACTTAGTTTCTGCCTTTTTTCACATCTCATGCCTCTATCATAAAAAAAAAAAAAAAAGAATGGGAACCACCTCAAATCAAGAGTCTCTTAAATCTAATGTATCCTGAAAAATGTCAAAATGTATGCATAATTTGGGGGTAAAAAAAGTACGTTTGTATAGCCAAAGTGTTACAAATACACATAGTATACAAATTCACCAATGAAGAACTGACTTTGAACACAGGATTCCTCAGCTATTTGGAGAAGGGATTTTCTTTTGTAAAGTCTTCACATTATTGTATGCTCTGCATGTTTGGAGCTGGGCTAATGATGAGAAGTCTCCATCTTTTGATGATGTATTCAAAATCTAGGAGCCTCCAGATTTTTCTATGGGGAAAAGAGCTTCCTCACCTTTTAAATGAGAATTTGGTGCTTTGGACGAGATGTTCATTCTCTTCCCTGAAGGGAACACTATCTCTTGTCAAGTGGAACTAAAAAATTAAAACAAAAACAGCTGCTTTTCAATTTCTAAAAAAATAATGGTTTGTTAATTTCTGGGTCAAATACCAGTGTAGAAAGGATTTTTAGTGTCATAATCTCTGAATTTATGAATTTTAGCATGATAAGTTTTGTACCAATAAAAGGTGAACTTAAAATTTTTTTCATTTATTTAGAACAAAAGTGTTAAAAATTATTAAATTAGTACAATGTGGGGGTGAAGAATATAAGCTCTAGAGTTTGATGCCTAAATCCCATCTCGAGTATATCATTTACAGATTGTGTGATCTTGGGTAAATTAACTTAAAATCTCTGGGCTTCAGGTTCTTCACTTATAAAATAGTACTTATTTATGGGGCTGTTGTGAGGATGAAATGAGATAATGCCTATAAAGTACTCAGTACAGGGCTTGACAGAGTCAGAGCTCAATAAACAAAAGCTATAGAAACCTCGTAATTTACTGTAAAGTATAAAACGCAGCCTAAATTTCTATCAATTAACTTAGATTTTATATATGCGAGACATTTAATATATACTTAATTTATATATGTATTTTATATATTTTTAAAAATTTATGTATTTATAACTTTTTTTCAGAGTCAAAACATTTTTCAATAGTGCATGTCCTTGGTACTATCTAGCTACTCTTATCCTTTCTTAAAGTCAGGAACCGGACCCCAGGCAAGGTATCTCAGACACAGCCTACTCCTGTGCTTCCTTGGCCACTGGCTTTCTAGTTCCATTGACTGTGCTCCCGGGGCAGTGACACAATCCTTGTTATCTGCCTTGTCTAGGAGAATGACTGGGCAATCTGCTGATACCAGGTTTTTCTTTCAGTTGTGAATAACAAAGAAATGCAGTTAGCAAGGAACACTTTAGCCCTGTCAAGTGAGTTCCAAAAGGCCTGGCTCACTTATTTTCACTGCTTTGCTTGCTGTCCTTTGTTAAATTTTTGGAAGTTTCACGGTTTGAAGTATTACTACTAATAATACTAATGATAATAACAGTAGTTAACACTTATTGAGTGCTTACTATGTACCAGGCACTGTTATAAGCTCTTTACACATATTGACTCATTTAATCCTTACTATACTATTATTCCCATTTTACAGTAGTGAAAACAGGCCCAGATGATTAGGGAACTTGTCCAAGGCCACACGGCTTCAAAACTTTCATCAGTCTAGATCTTCTTACTTCTATATTATTGATCAAAATTATACTCATACTTAGAGAATACTTTAAGTGATCCATTTCCTCAAGTTCTCAGTGTAGGAGTATTTTCCTGGAGGGGTGAATGTTTAATGAGCTCACTGAATTTGGAGGCTCATCTGGTATAAAGTGGGACTCTCAGATCAAGGGTGCTTTAGCATGATTGTTATGGATGCTCAGAGATTATTAAAAGGCAAGATTATGTTTTACAAGGCTAAGAAAATAAATGGGATTAGAAATTAGAATGTTTTACTAACGAATAATGTAGCTTTTTTTGA
>NW_007730660.1:183925-185722 GCF_000696425.1 Galeopterus variegatus
GGCCGCCGGTCCCACCCTCCTCGCCCACGCCCTCTTTTTCTTCCTGCCTGCTGGGTTTTTTCCCCCCCTATTTAAATCCATTTCCATTACAGTCCCACTTTACTTCCCTAATGCTAAGTTAACATATTCCCTACAATTTTTCCTTTTTTTTACCCCTCCTGAATCATGGGGCCCTACTAGCCTCCCTCCCATCCCCCGCCTGAGTATTGATTTTCTTGAAAATCAGACCTCATTATTGGGCAACGGAAAGACCTACCCAACCCTCGTCCCCTTCATTAACTGCTGCCGAACTTTGTTTTGTCCATTCGCCTTTGCCCTGTCCTTCTGTCCCCTTGGATGTTATGGATTTTGGGGGTGGGGGGTGGGCTCCCACTTGCCCCCTTTTTATTTTCACTGGAGAGGAGGTGTGAATGAAGTCCAAAGGTGGATCACAAGGCTAATATGAGGCCAAAGTGTACTGTGCTGGGCTGTGTGTGTGCAGAAGTAGGATTTCCCATAAGCTAGTAGGAATTTAAAGTAACAGAACTTCATTTTGAGTCTATTGGTTCTTTTTGTTTGTAGAACTCATACACAACACAAGGTTTCTTCTTTGAATGCAGGTGATTCCCTGAATACTCACAATGAGCCTGAAGAGACTATGAGAAAGGAGAAAAAGTCCGAAGCCCTGAATATCAGAGGTAGGATTGACTTTGTACTAACTTGATGCTGTACCCTTCATTTCTGCTTGACTTTTAATAAGGCAACGGTGTGTTTGAAAGTAGGCCAGTGACATGCATAGACCATGACCTTATTCTCTTGCCTAATCACTGCATCAGTTCTGGGGGAGAAATTAGTTGCTAATGATCGATCTTTTCTCCACTTAGACCCATACTAATGCTGCCTGCCCCAGAGCTCTGCATATCAGTGCCATGTTACTACTTTACTTGATTTTGCCCATCCATGGATGTTGCTAACATACAGTGCAGCCTACTGTAATTAAATGTGATTTTGATAAAGGTGGGAAAAGAATAGGTGGGCTGCTAGCCAAGGTTATCCCCTATGTGGCACTGCTGAATGACCCTATTGCCTCAGTTGTTATACCAGAAGCCTGCTTTTGTGGAGGGACTGACTGTTGGTTCACTGAAACCTCCACTTCCAGGCCCAGAGTCGGGGTTCTGGTGAGGCCTGTGGAACGCATCTAGTTAGCATTCCTCTCATCGTGTGCTCAAGGTCAGGAGTACTGGGCTAAAGTCAGCCCAGAGGGTTCCATGGTGGGTTTCTCACTGGACACAGTTGTATCCAACATTTCTCTTTCCCAACTTCTTGGGCACAGACTTTGCTCCAGAGTAATTCTGGAAGGGGTAATCCCCAATCTTGACTTTCAGAAGTTCAACAAAGATTAAGCAACCCTTTGTCTTTTTGTGTGGTTTGGGGAAGCCTGGAGTGGGGCTTAGATGAAAATAATATAAAGAAAAACTAATAATCCAGGAGATGCCTTTATTTTTGAAAGCCTCACAGCTGTTTTACAAAGTGACTCCCAGAGTGGACCTACAGGGAAAAAATTCAGAAAACAACAACAAAAACAACAGCACACAACACATGTGCTTCTAACAATTTCTAACTGAATTAATTAAAAAAGATTAAATACAATAGGGAAATTTGCTTTTCTGAAGAACTTGGTAGTGAATCTTTTTGGAAAGAGAATCTAATGAAAAATTATCATCCTTTAATTTATCTTTCTTTTTAGGTTCAGTTTATATATATATATATACACACATATGTGTGTATGTGTGTATATATATATGTACACACACAAAC
>NW_007730661.1:0-8141 GCF_000696425.1 Galeopterus variegatus
CTCTGCTTCTTAGGAACTCATCAAGCAGTGTGCCTAAAGCAAGGTGGTTTAGTTTTACAAAGAACTGGACATAATGTATTGAAGAGACTTGTAAATGTAATAATTAGCACTTTTGAAAAACAAACAAAAAAAGCCTCCTTTTAGCTTTTCAGATATGTATTTAAATTGAAGTCATAGAACATTTTTATTTTATGAAATAGATTTTAATCTATTTACTACTATTAATGTCAATTTTCTATGGCATGTTCAGTAGCCAACTATTCCATGATAGATGATCAGGGGTTTCCTCAAAAACCTGTATGTGAGGAAATTGCACACAGTACCAAGATTTGGGGGAATCCAGAAAATTTTCAGACAGTGAATGTTTCCATTTTTTTCTAATGGAATGTGAGAGTTTATTTTTGTTTTATTCTGAAGGACTTTTAAGGAAGGGATACATGATTTNGATCCATCATAAGAAGAGAGTTACTGGTTAGAAATTAAAAGATCTTTTTAATAGATTTTTGCTTTGCAGTGGTGAAATAGATGAATAAAGAGATAAAAATACAGCTGACTTTTAAACATCTCCTGTATGAGCTTCTAATGTGCTGTGTGTAGGAAAGACTAATTAACCATATCCTCTTGGGGTTTGAGAGGACCAAAGAAAAAGGAGCCTCCCTACTGAAATCTGAACTAACTGGGAAATCAGAAAAATAAGGCATATCATGGCCAAAATATCAACTTGATTACTAATAAAATGAATATTGGAGACTACGGCTTACTTACGTCTGTAGAAAATGGGCTTTCCAACAATGAACCGCAGGATGTGACTGGCCAGCAGCTTGGCACTACTGCCGGCTTGTCCCTCCAGGGGCAGGGCCATTACTAATACATAAGGTTAGTACACAGCCAGGAGTAATGACACTCTCTGAAGACAGGACAGGTGAGAACTGGGCACATCAACCCATGTCCATAACAACCTATGATAAGTTATGTTATTACTTATCTCATTAATTAGGAAGTTTCTCCCAGGGGAGGAATGGGTGAGGGGCAGAGGGAAGCCAGGAGATGATGGATGTCCTTCTACAAGGAAGTAAACTTCTGGAATGGAGATCTCCTTCCCGTTTCCACCCCATATATCCATACTCAAAAAACTCCATTAAGTTAGCTTTGATCATTCAACCAATAATTAAAAAATGGTCATATTTATTAGAAGAAAATGGTAAAAAAGAGACTTTGAGGTTTTCATTTTATCTGAAAGTAAAATTTATAGTTATGGAAACTCAGAAGTAGAAAAAAGGTCAGACTGAAGTACTGTGGACACACCAATAATTTGTCACCCTTTAAGCTGACATTCTTCAGACCAACCTCAGTGTTTATGTGAAAGAGATTCTAAGTGCTGCACAAGGAAGGGTTCCTGGTGGCAGCCCTCAGACTTTCCATATTCTAAGCTGTTCTGCTGTAGCTCTGAACTAACATTCTCCTCTTAGCAAAGTAAAAAATGCCAAAGAAAAGAGATCAGCTACTCTGGAATATCAAAGTTCATAGTGATTGCAAGTTCTTATTTAGGAGATTGACTTTTTTTTCATGTGTTGAAACATATGTATAGATTTCTTGACTATTCAGACATTTCTTGCTGGCAGAAGAAAGGTGCACGGGGGAAGGTTGGGCAGAGAAAGTGGTGGCAGAGACTGAAGTCAACATCTCTACTTGAGTCTTAAGGCTCTTAGAGTAGTGTGAGGGTACTTCAGAAAAGTCTGTGGAAAGATAGAATTGAAAGATAATATGAACCTTTCCATGAACTTTTTGAGGTGCCCTCTTATTTACTTTCTCTTTTGGTGCCTCGGTGCTATCAGTGTAAGTTATGATGAAGATGGGCAGAGCATAATCCCAGTTAAGCAAAGAGATGAAAATGAATTTAAAGAAGAAAAAATAAAGAGCAAGTGGAAGAAGGTTTCCAGATGTCGTTTGGAAGAAGAGCTTCAATAAATAGAAGATGCTAAGAGGAAGTGAGAAAACAACTGTAAGCATCATAAAAAGTCTTCTTTAATGTAATTTATGTGTATTTATGACTTGGTTTCTTTATGAGAACATACTTTACTTTCAAAGAAGCAGGGAAAAGCAAAGAAAGCAAAGTTCCTGTTCCCTCTTGCTATTGGGAGGTCTAACACAACTCCTTCACAAGGTCAGGAGCTGAAAAAAATGAGAAACTACACGTGTAATTTATGTGTGTGTGTATTTGTATATGATATATATGTGTGTGNTTTTTGCTTTGCAGTGGTGAAATAGATGAATAAAGAGATAAAAATACAGCTGACTTTTAAACATCTCCTGTATGAGCTTCTAATGTGCTGTGTGTAGGAAAGACTAATTAACCATATCCTCTTGGGGTTTGAGAGGACCAAAGAAAAAGGAGCCTCCCTACTGAAATCTGAACTAACTGGGAAATCAGAAAAATAAGGCATATCATGGCCAAAATATCAACTTGATTACTAATAAAATGAATATTGGAGACTACGGCTTACTTACGTCTGTAGAAAATGGGCTTTCCAACAATGAACCGCAGGATGTGACTGGCCAGCAGCTTGGCACTACTGCCGGCTTGTCCCTCCAGGGGCAGGGCCATTACTAATACATAAGGTTAGTACACAGCCAGGAGTAATGACACTCTCTGAAGACAGGACAGGTGAGAACTGGGCACATCAACCCATGTCCATAACAACCTATGATAAGTTATGTTATTACTTATCTCATTAATTAGGAAGTTTCTCCCAGGGGAGGAATGGGTGAGGGGCAGAGGGAAGCCAGGAGATGATGGATGTCCTTCTACAAGGAAGTAAACTTCTGGAATGGAGATCTCCTTCCCGTTTCCACCCCATATATCCATACTCAAAAAACTCCATTAAGTTAGCTTTGATCATTCAACCAATAATTAAAAAATGGTCATATTTATTAGAAGAAAATGGTAAAAAAGAGACTTTGAGGTTTTCATTTTATCTGAAAGTAAAATTTATAGTTATGGAAACTCAGAAGTAGAAAAAAGGTCAGACTGAAGTACTGTGGACACACCAATAATTTGTCACCCTTTAAGCTGACATTCTTCAGACCAACCTCAGTGTTTATGTGAAAGAGATTCTAAGTGCTGCACAAGGAAGGGTTCCTGGTGGCAGCCCTCAGACTTTCCATATTCTAAGCTGTTCTGCTGTAGCTCTGAACTAACATTCTCCTCTTAGCAAAGTAAAAAATGCCAAAGAAAAGAGATCAGCTACTCTGGAATATCAAAGTTCATAGTGATTGCAAGTTCTTATTTAGGAGATTGACTTTTTTTTCATGTGTTGAAACATATGTATAGATTTCTTGACTATTCAGACATTTCTTGCTGGCAGAAGAAAGGTGCACGGGGGAAGGTTGGGCAGAGAAAGTGGTGGCAGAGACTGAAGTCAACATCTCTACTTGAGTCTTAAGGCTCTTAGAGTAGTATATGTATAGATTTCTTGACTATTCAGACATTTCTTGCTGGCAGAAGAAAGGTGCACGGGGGGAGGTTGGGCAGGGAAAGTGGTGGCAGAGACTGAAGTCAACATCTCTACTTGAGTCTGAAGGCTCTTAGAGTAGGGTGAGGGTACTTCAGAAAAGTCTGTGGAAAGATAGAATTGAAAGATAATATGAACCTTTCCATGAACTTTTTGAGGTGCCCTCTTATTTACTTTCTCTTTTGGTGCCTCGGTGCTATCAGTGTAAGTTATGATGAAGATGGGCAGAGCATAATCCCAGTTAAGCAAAGAGATGAAAATGAATTTAAAGAAGAAAAAATAAAGAGCAAGTGGAAGAAGGTTTCCAGATATCGTTTGGAGGAAGAGCTTCAATAAACAGAAGATGCTAAAAGGAGGTGAGAAAACAACTGTAAGCATCATAAAAAGTCTTCTTTAATGTAATTTATGTGTATTTATGACTTGGTTTCTTTATGAGAACATACTTTACTTTCAAAGAAGCAGGGAAAAGCAAAGAAAGCAAAGTTCCTGTTCCCTCTTGCTATTGGGAGGTCTAACACAACTCCTTCACAAGGTCAGGAGCTGAAAAAAATGAGAAACTACACGTGTAATTTATGTGTGTGTGTATTTGTATATGATATATATGTGTGTGGTGAGAAAACAACTGTAAGCATCATAAAAAGTCTTCTTTAATGTAATTTATGTGTATTTATGACTTGGTTTCTTTATGAGAACATACTTTACTTTCAAAGAAGCAGGGAAAAGCAAAGAAAGCAAAGTTCCTGTTCCCTCTTGCTATTGGGAGGTCTAACACAACTCCTTCACAAGGTCAGGAGCTGAAAAAAATGAGAAACTACACGTGTAATTTATGTGTGTGTGTGTATTTGTATATGATATATATGTATGTGTGAAATTTTATGAGCTGAACCAAGGGTTACCAGTTTCAGTTCATCTAGGTTTTATGTTCTTTAAAAGAAATCCCTTGGAGAATTTGTTTGACCTTCTCAAAATAATGTACATGTCCACACACAGACACTTTCTGTATACCAGTGCATTTGGTTTACCAGTTTCAGTTCATCTAGGTTTTATGTTCTTTAAAAGAAATCCCTTGGAGAATTTGTTGGACCTTCTCAAAATAATGTACATGTCCACACACAGACACTTTCTGTATATCAGTGCATTTGGCCCTTGCACCCTCCTAAAGTTCACTGGTGAACCCCAATTTAATAATCTTTGTTCTCTGTCCATCTCCCATCTAACACAGTAAGCAGATGGACATCTAGTTTCTGCTGTAAAACATCTAAGAACAGGAAATTTGACTTTTTGTGTGATAGGGCTGTCCAGCAATGGAATGAGTGAAGGGTTACACGAAAGCCCTTAGGTTGGGTTACAGTAAGCAGTTTTAAAGACTTGAATAGAATAGACCCTTAGTTCGTACTAAGTTGTGATTAAGCTCTAATTCAAATCTTTTCCCACAGAGTGCTACTAAGTAAGTGTGCCAGCACTGTCCCTGCCCCCCAACACACTCAGGCAGACTCACACAGTTGTAGCTATGTGTGTGTGTGCACAGCTCAATATCCATTCTACAGTTTTTAAACATTTTTAAAAACTGAGATATAATGAACGTACAATAAAATGCACAGATCTTAGGTGTCCAGTCTGATGAATTTTGACAATTGTGTACACCAGTTTAATCACTACCCTACAGATGATAGGGTATTTTCATCACCTGAGAAAGGTTCCCTTGTGTCCCTTTCCAGTCAGTTTCCCTCCCCACCTCCAGGCAACTACTTCTGATTTCTGTCACTATAGATTAGTTTTGTCTATTCTTTGACTTCATATGATTGGAGTCATACAGTTTGTACTCTTTTGAGTCCGATTCATCCATATCGTAGCATGTGACAGCAGTTCATTCCTCTTCATTGCTGAGTGGTATTCTATTGTTGGAGTATACCACAGCTTGTTATCCAGTTAACTTTAGTGGATATTTGGGTAGTTTCCAGGTTTTGGCTTTTACAATAAGACTGCTGTAAACATTTTTACAGGTCTTTTTATACACATAAGCTTTCATTTCTCTTGTGTAAATACCTAAAAGTGGAAATGTTAGGTCACAAAGTAGATATGGGCTTAATTTTGTAGGAAATTCCTTCTGTACTTATTTGTATTAACCTGTGGAGCTTTTTTGATTTCAGCTTCAATATTCACTGTTATCTGTGCCTTCTAGATTTTGTATTCATAAATTATATATTTATAAATTATATAAATCCATGTTATTGATAAAAATTTTGAACAGGACAGGGAGAGGATGAAACTTGCCACAATGATGCAAGATACCAACTTCCAAGATGCCAAAAATCAAAATCTTTTGAGTGTGATCATGGAGCTGTATGGAACTCTCCTAATACTCCCTATCTAGGCCATATTTCTCCATATTTTCTATAAATACCAAGCTGGAATACATTTTAGATACTCTGTTTTGTGTTTTATTTTATTACATATACTTTCTTGCACAAATGCTACTTCCTAGCACCTTTTATGGATGAGACACTGCATATAGTCCTGTTCCACTCTGAGTCTGTTCTCCCATCAGCCACACAACTTTTTGCTCAAAGCTGTAGTGAGGATGTATTTAAATAATGTATGTGAAGATGATCTGAAGTGAATGTGAAACTATATAAATTTTTTAGCTAATATTATAAATTAGAAAGGCTTTTTACCTAAATCCGTATTCAAGTACTGTTAATATAATATGAACATTATTTTATCTGCACTCGTACTAAGTGGGTTTGAATTAGCAGATAGAATTAGTGCAGGTAGTCAGTCTGTGAAGGTTGCAGGGATCGCTATAACCAAGTAATTTCTTTACCCAAGAATCTATCACTTATCAAGCCCTCCAAGGTGTCAGGTACTCTTCTAAGCATTTTATATGTATTGACTCATTGAATCCTTATGACAATTTAATGAAAATACTGAGATACAGAAAGGCAGTTTTCCCATGAAGTCAGATGTAGGGATTCTGGATCCAGAGTCAGTGTTCTTAAACACTGCACAGTGCCACATCTGCATTTAAAGGGTAATTGTTCTAGGTTGTTGCAGCATGAAGTATGTGGATATTAAGGCTCTAACTGTAGTTCCTATTTCTTTTACATTCTCTGCTATCACTGCAAATTCTTATCTCGTTCCACATTTATTGAGCATCTCCTATGATGGTACTTCAAACAGTTTGTGGAAAAATAGATTTAAAAGATACTGTGAATCTTTCCATGAACTTTTTGAAGTACCCTCATGTGTAAGGATATAAGGATGAGTTGCCAGTTTCTAGGAATAAATTCTGTTACCGGGGAAGAAAGGTAAACTGGAGAAGAAATGTTAACAGTGAATTCAGAGGTGAGAGATTAATGTCAGGTTAGAATGAAAGTTGCTGAAGTGTTGTGGGGATCAGCCTGGACAGGATCATGATACACCTTGCTGAAAGTCCTGGACTTTTGCAGTAGGCCCAAGTGAGCTACTGAAACTTGGAGTGTGTGTAGGTACAAAACGATCAAAGTTGCAATTACATTTTCATGGGGAGGTCAGACATTGGATAGTAATTACAGGTGTCAAGAGAGCTACACTGGAAGGTAGAGCTTGCAGTGGTGGAACCAAGGGTAGCTTCAATAAAAATATAATTTAAATGAAAATGATGTTTGTTAGGCAAATGTAGCTTCGAGATAAGTTTCCTAGGCTGCTCCTGGTTCTCCAACTCCCCTCCCGCATTCAAAACATCACCACCCTAGAGCCTTGTCTATATGGAAGTTCTGGATCTTCCACTGGTATAGGGCTATGAGACCATAGAAAGGAAGGCATAATCTGGCAAGTGGGAGCTTGAGGAAAGCTTCCCAGAAGTGACTTCAGCTGTGTGTTGAAAGCTGAATAGGCATTGGCTAAGGCAAAATTTGGAGGGAGGCAGGCAGAGACAATATAGGCCAAGAACTACCTGAAGCAGCAAAGAATGAAAGAATTGAGAGAATCCAACATGACAGGGTGGTGGGGAGCAAAGCCAACTAGTGTGAGATGGTGAGAGATGGTGCAGGCCATAACAGGCCACATTAAGAACACAGAATTTTATCTTAAGAGAAATAGGAAATGGCTGTTAAGCATAATCAAATTTTTTGATTTAAAATTATCTTGGCAATGGACTGGAGACTTCTGATTTACACAATATCAAAGATTTTAAAAAAGTTGACCCCTGAAAACACTTGGAAATGTGGGGTAAAATGCAATAAATTTAAGGACATAGCTGAGTTTACAAGAAAGAAAGGACAATCTCCAAGTGACACAACTAACAAGAAACTAAAAACAGGACATCGACACATGTACTGATTCTTCCTTTGGTCACCCCAGGAAAGTTGCTATCTCTAATTAAAGGGCTTAGGTTTTAATATGCATGTGGGTCAAGTGAAACAGAGTATTAACATCCCCCTGGCCCCTCCACACACATCATAAAGAATCTAAAAGCTTTGTAAACATTAGTGAAAGGGCCGAGCCCCTGGCGCACTCGGGAGAGTGCAGCGCTGGGAGTGCAGCAGTGCTCCCGCCGCGGGTTCGGATCCTATATAGGGATGACCGGTGCACTCACAGCACTTACTGGCTGAGCGCAGTGCGGCCGGTCTCAAAAAGGACAAACAAACA
>NW_007730661.1:8160-9027 GCF_000696425.1 Galeopterus variegatus
AGCAGTGCTCCCGCCGCGGGTTCGGATCCTATATAGGGATGACCGGTGCACTCACAGCACTTACTGGCTGAGCGCGGTGCGGCCGGTCTCAAAAAGGACAAACAAACAAAAAAAACATTAGTGAAAGCAGGGACTAAAAGTTAACCTAAGTATTTAAAGCCCTTGGACTTAACCTCAAGTAGGTTTGAGCTTCAAGTTTACATTGCTTACATGGTTTGGGAATCCCTAAACAAATTCCCAAATACAGCATAAAATAAATATGAGTTCTTAGGCAGGTGGTATCTATAGGGCTCCTGGTAAAAGTGAAAATAAAATCAGTCTGTAAGGATGGTGTTACAACCTAATCCACAAAATTTTCTCAGAAGGAAAAATAAGTCCCATAAAGAATGGGTTCATGATAGAAAACATATGAGCAAACAATTCATCATACTCGAAGATCAGCAGATGCAACAAATATCAAGATTAAGCTACCTAATGTGAAAAAACATCAATATCCTAAAAGAAAATAAGCGCTTATAATGGTTAAAAATAGAGAACAAAACATTGACAGGTTAAAAAGGCTATAATACAGCCAAGGATAGAATGAGTGAACTGGAATATAGAACTAATGAAATGATACTGAAAATATAGCGAAAGAGATTGAAAATATGAAAAAGGGGTTAAGAGACGGAAGACAGGCTGTAAAAATGTGAGTTCGATTAGGACAGAGTATTTGTTTTGTTGACTGAGGAATCCCAAGTACCTAGAACAGTACCTAGCACAGTTGGTGCTGAATATTAGTTAAGTCAAAGCCCAAAGATTATTAGATGTTGCATAAGGAGAGAATGGGGCAAGGCAATATTCCACGAGCTAAGAATTTTCACAATT
>NW_007730661.1:9803-29971 GCF_000696425.1 Galeopterus variegatus
TATGATCCCAGAAAGAAGGAAAAAAAAGCAAAGTGAGCCCTATGTTCTTCCCATATTTTGTCCCAAGGCAGTTTCAGAATTGTTGCAAAAGAGGGAATCCAAAGTCCAGTATTATTATCACTGTGTTGAGACAGAAAATTTTCCTATCTTCTAAATTATGTATGATTCTGTATGTAGAGAGCAATTTGCTAACCCATATTAAAGTTAGAGTTCAGTATGTTCTATAACAGAACAACTCCACTTCTAGGTATCAGTTCATGGAAGCTTATGCAGAGTATTCAACTGTAGCACTAATTTGTAAATAGTGAAAAAGTGGAAGTAAATTGTTGCTCAGGAGAATTGACTAAGTCTGGTTTATTTATATAATAAAATACTGTACAATGATGAAAATAATCTACATCTGCCAATGTGAATAAATCTCAAGAACACTGTTGAGTTAAAAGTCAGTTGTAAAAGGATATGTACACAGGAAAATGATAACATGTAAAATGTTAAAATACAAAACAACAGTCTAGGAATAAACCCCTACAGCAAGAATACAGAAATATTAAAAGTACAAAAACTTTAACATCGGTTTTAGGATAGTGGTTGACTCTGGGGATGAAGGGAAGGTGAGGATCAAAGCTAGATGAGAAAGTGTCTGAAGAGAGAGATCTATAAAGCAGTCAGTCAATGGTTTAGGGCATGGTACATTTTTGATAAAGGGTCAGAAAGTAAATATTTTAGGCATTACAAGCTAAGAGACAAAATCAGTGATATTATGTAGGTACTTTATTGTGGTTTAAAGTTATTGTTTTCTGTCATCAAAATTGATTCCAAGTGTTTTGATTTTTTTTCCCAACTATTTAAAAACGTAAAAACCATTCTCAGCTTGTAGACGATCCAAAAACAGGCATCGTACTGGATTTGGCCCATAGGCCAGTTTGCCTACTGGTAGTCTAGAACAGCATTGTCTAACTGAAGTTTCTGGAAGTGATATGGAAATGTTCTATATCTGCACTGTCCCCCGTATGGTAACCACTAGCCACATGTGGCTAGTGAGAACTTGAAATGTGGCTACTGGGACTGAGAATTTTTTTTTTTTTCTGACCGGTAAGGGGATTGCAACCCTTGACTTGGTGTTGTTTGCACCACACTCAGCCAGTGAGCGCACCGGCCATCCCTGTATAGGATCCGAACCCGCGGCCTTGGTGCTACCAGCGCCACACTCTCCTGAGTGAGCCATCGGCCGGTGAGAGATTTTTAATTGTATTTATTCTTAGATAAGATAGCCACTCTAGAGTTTCCATGAATTTAAAGAATAAGAGGAGTGGTTGAAAAACAACCAAACAGGTATTCTATCTTTCACATTTAAAAAACAGAAGGAAAACACAAGTGCTATCTTATACAAACTTTATTGCTCTTTAAAAATGGATAACCTACAATGCCTTAAAAATATAAAGAGGTATATACAAGTATAGACATCAAACTTTCTGAACTAATTCCCTCTTCGGTTGGTCAAAAATACAGAAAAACCCTTAGTATTCACACATTTGAGACTTTTGACTAAATTAGGAGCTATTCTGAAAGTCCATGACATAATTTGTGATTTTGCTGAGGCATTCACTTTGAACAATATTTAGAGCTCGGGGTTCAGAACTAGTCATTTACCTAGTCCCTGGGCCTAAACAACCATCAATTCTCTAATCATGATCCCAAACACATTTTATCTGAAAAATTAAATACAACAATGGTATAAAGGATCCACAAACAACTTAGGGTATACCCTACTGTGAATGTCAAAGATTTAGTTTACTCAAATATTATATAAGGAGTTTCAAAAGATCCTGTCTTCAAAAAAATCATTCACTGTAGTATCTCCCACTTAAGAGAAAAATAAAGATGCCAGAAGTTTATAATTAAAGTATCTTAGTTTGAATAATCATTATTAATTTCCAAAATATTGGTGTAAGATACATTTTAACTAAAATTAAGGGGATTTAGGCAGCATAAAAAATCAAAACAATTATAGTACTTAAGTCCAGTTATTTATATTCAAAAGAAATAAATCAAATTTATTAAAGGTTTAAGACAAAAATCACATTTGAAGTATAGTTTTGAAGAAATGTTCATGATCCAGAGTCCTGTCAAGAGAATATTCTATGGCAATAGTTTGACCCATTTGTGTACTGTCTTAGAGATTCTCTCTTGAAGCAACAGAAAGGCGTGTAGAATGAATTTTCAACAGAAAATCTTCATTGTATTTGCTTCATACTTTTTTTTTTTTTTTAGAACTACGTCTTGAATCCTTTTTCTGCTTGAAAATAGGAGAATTCAAGAAACACAAGTCTGTAAAAGGGTCCCCTCTTCTCAGTTTCCTATAAGGGTAAAAAGAGATCTTAGGTATAATTGTAAGCATCTCAATGTTAACTTATTTTTCAGTATAAATTTATTGTAAAATATGCCAATTTTAATTTCCCCACTTGTTTTTTTAATCAAATTTTTATATTTCAGATGGCTCATTTTTTTAAAAAATATTTTGATAGTTTAAGACTCATTCTTGAACAAAGCTTGACAACTTTACTACCCCCACGCATCATTAAAAATGAGTTCCCACAAATCAAATACTTACGAAGCAAGTGTGGGCTCCTTATAGTTCATGCTGATCGTGCACCTGCGCTTAGGCAGAGACACTGCTGGGCTTTCTGTATTCTTTTTTGGAGAAAGAGAAAGTTTTCTGACTTTGACTACAGGATACAAGGAAACATTGGTGATATCCTTTAGGCTAAAATGAGGTGACTGGTGAGTTTCAGGTGGTGTACCTACAAAAACAACTTTTACTGAACATGGTTCCAGAAAAAAAAAATCACAGGAACTAAAATTATACTCGATTATATATCCTAAATGTATACAAAAATCCAGCACTTTATATAATACAGATTTTTTTCAACCTTTTCAACATTTTTTTCTCTTCTTTTCAAACCAGATAATGTTAAAATATTAATTATGGTAAAAGTGAAGAAATGATAGAACAGTTTACTAAAACTTAAAATTCTTCTAGGATGGCTTGGGCATAATGAGTTAGTTTTAAACTACGGAATTTCATTTTAGTCATACCTTGCTATTTAGAATTGTCAAGGCCCCTCTATCTCTTTCAATACCAAAGGTTATCATTGATTGGTTTTCTACAGTCTTATAAAGCCACTTAAACTCATTCTATTAAATAAATGAGAACTCTAAATCATAGCCTCTGTATAAACCAGGAGAACAGGGGCTCCTTCTAGGAAAGTTAGTACGTTAAAAAGTTACCCATTGTTTTTCCCATCATAGACATCCCAGTTATTACATTTTGGAGCTACAACTATATTGGGATGCAGGTACCCAGCATACCGTAAAGACACTGTAAGACAATCTCCTGGAATAGCTTTAAAAAGCAAATTGTATCCCCAGAAAAACTGAATTGTAACTGTACAGTGATTTAATACTAAGCAGCAATATGCTCCAGGATTATCTGGGTTTCAAACAGCCTGTCTTTTTCATTGCCACATAAATATATTGTACTATATTATTACAATTTTCAGTTAGAGAAACACGTCTAAGCAACATCGGATCAGTTGCTATATCCCAGGATAATGCTTCTCAAACGTTAATGTATACATGAATCCATATGAAACAAAAGGCACTTGTTAAAAAGATGCAGATTTTGATTCAATGGCGTAGGGTAAGGACTGAGATTCCGCATTTCTAAGAAGTTTCTAGATGAGGTTTTGGAGACCAAACTCTGAGTAACACTATTTTAAAGTACATTTTTTTTCTTTTAAAAACTCATTATGGACATTTTCAAACGTACACAAAGATGGTGACAACATATACAATCAGGTTATATCATGAACCCCAAGTTACCTAGCTTCAATAATTACCAACATTTTTCCAAACTTGTTTGATTTATTCTAATAACATTAGGGTATATTTTTTAAAAAGATATTTGCGTGCTACCCCCACTTAACTGGTAGACTTGGAAAGTCGCTTACTTTTTTAGGCTTTTGTTTCCTTATCAACAAAACAATCATAATGACACCTATACTTCATAGAGTTGTTCTGAGGAACAAATGAAATAATGTGACAATATTTTGAAAAACCACAGTTTATAGATGTCTTAGAAATGTCTTACAAAAGAATCCTAAGCTGTCAACTGAGGAAAAAGTTTCTTGGTCTCATTAGGCCACCTTCAGTAACTAGAAAATAATTTTAAATCATGGTTCCTGTCATATTAAATATAAAGCAAAAACCAAAAAATATAAACCATTAAAATGACAAGTCACTGGATTCAAGTTTGATTTCATTTTCAAGAAGATATTTCAGGTTAGTGTATAAAAGATACTTTAATTCAATTTAACTCCACAAAAAGTCCCCCTGCCTCCTTGGGAGGCTTCATTTCCTGAAAATAAAAATGCTGTCTCCATAAGAAGTAATATTTGTTGTTAGAGTGTTTAAATTAGCTTGAAGTAAGTCAGAGCAACACAACTCTGATTTCCACCCCCAGCTCCTCACTATTTAATCAGATGGCAACTTCCCCCAGAGAGAGACAGACGGTTAGTCTCTAACCTCCCCCAGAGAAACAGATGGAATGTACAGTATATAAGCATCCGGAATGATCATTTAACATAAACATTAAAAATGAAACCAAACAAGTAGATCACTTACTGGTGGGAGTTTCTGTTGGCTTAGAACCCTCCATCTCTTTTTCATCCATATATTTTAGTGCTCTTTTAGATCGAGGCCTGGTGACTGGTCTCCTATCTGATTTGCTGGCAAGATTTTGAATGTACTTGCCAGTCGGCAAATAGAGGTCATCAGAGTCATCTCCTGAACCACTTGATTCACAGATGCTCACTTCAGACTCACTGTTGTTTTCTTCTCTATTAGAATCATTGCTGATTTTTTGTCGGAATGGAGTGAGATGAACACCCTCTTCCAAATTAAAATTGTAAGCATCACTGGCACTGATAGATTCATCCAATTTTTTTTTGGAAACGGTTTTTTTATTTTCACTTTTGTTCCCTTTATATTTTAATGTAGATTTTGATTTTCTTCTTCTGTTAGCTTTTCTTTTCTCTTCTCTTTTTCTTCCTTGTACATCTCTATGCTTACTTTTAGTTTGTTCAGATTTAGGTTCTAAAATGATTTCTTTCATTTTAGTAAACTTTCCTGGGTCAATCGGTTTTAGTGGTAAGATAATTTGGTCTTTGTTCGATTGACAAACATTTTGTTCTACATTTTCAGGTATGTGCATATTTACTTGTGGGTCTTCTAATCTAGTTCTTTCCAGTTCAAAAGACTGCTCTGCCAAATGGCTGGTTTCAAAATTATCCAAGATATCAGATTGACATAGATTGTTACAGTGTTTCTTTAAATGGCGACGAAGAGATACAGTTCTAGGTAAGACATTATCAGTAAATTTAGCTTCACCTGAATCAAAATCAAATCCTGGTGTGTCTTGAGGAATAGTAGGCATGTGCTCTGAGAATTTAAAAAATAAATGAGAAAAACAGTTTTACATTATAGAAATTTGAATTTCAGGAATCTTAGAATTCAAAGTTAAAAAGAAACAACAGAAAAGTCATTCTGTGGTTTTCCTGCATTTACTGTAAGTAAATTGATATCTGGGGAACTTAATATTACCCTCTATTTACTTGTAAATGATTAACTGATGGTTTATATCTATCCTGTGAAAGAATCTTACATAACCTTTAAGAATATTCTAACATGTAGTTTTAAATACCCCTGTTTTAAAGAAAAATGAATAGTCAGTGAGTACAGATTCAGAGGTGTGGAATCTCATATTCCAAAGTGGGACAAATATACTGAGAAGTGGGAACTAAGTTGTTTTTGAAAAATGAGTAAGATTTGGGTAACTGGAAACCCTTTCAGGTAAGAAATATAATCTGTATTTTTAGGAAAAGTGAGGATATTCATCTGGTTTTGCTTATTCAAAAGGTATCCCAGAGCTGGTCGGTTAGCTCACTCAGAGCAGCGGTGCTGCTTGGTTAAGGGTTCGGATCTCCATACCAGCCAGTCGCTAAAGTATAAAAAAAGCCCACCCAAAACTATCCCTTCTTCAAAGCTTGGTTCAAGTAGAGGGGATTGATATTTGAGAACAGGGACGCATCAATTTAAAAGTAGTAAGGGGCTGGCTGGTTAGCTCACTTGGTTGGAGTGTGGTGTTATAACACCAAGGACAAGGGTTTAGATCCTAGTATCAGCCAGCTGCCAAAAAAATAAAATAAAATAAAAATAAGTAACAGTAGTAAGAAGGGCATGGCTTTTAAGTTCAGTTTTGAGTCTACCCCTAGCTCTTACCATGTGGGCTACTTCTTGTGAGATGCTTTACCCCTCTGAGTCTACACAGAATGGAACTGACTGTAATTATATTTGCAGGTTGTTCTGAGGAGTAAGTGAGACAATGAATGTAAAATGCCTAACAGAGTCTGACCCATAGTAAGACTCAGTAAATTGTAGCCATAGTTATAGTCAAGGTTTCCAGTTACAGATTTGGCACAATGGATGGATGTATTTTAAATCTCTATTATTCTGTATAAAATAAACAGATTTGCTGTGAGTAGAATACCAGATGATGGTAAAGAGGAGATCCTGGGTAAAAAACAACAACAACAACAACAACAAAAAAACAGAACACCACATGAACAGATTTTAAAATTTAAAAAAAAAAAAAAAAAAGAATTAGAGAAATTTAATTGTTACTTGTTCTTAAAGATCTTATCTTGCCCTTTATAACTTTTGCTTCAATTACCTTCTGTTTGGGATGGTTCTCCTTGTCCTGGAAAGTCAGTTTCTTGAAGAGGAACTTGCCTTAGAAAATACCAATAAAAAACCAGAGATTTATTTAGCATTCATGTAATAAAAAGAAATTTAATGTTTTCCTAAATTATAAGTTTTTTTCCTTTCCTTTAGTATCATTTCATAATTCAATTCCAAATCAATACATCTATTCTGTATCAAGGGAAACGAAAAAATAATTATCCCAATTACATGGAGGCTGATTTGTTACAACTAGCATTCAATTGCCACTGGAAAAACTAACATACTAAGTTGGATAGTTCACCTGAAAACATACTACAACTCAATTTCATTTAACTAAAGAAACAGCCAATCAAAATTGACTTATATTTTTTAAATGCAGTTTGATTACTCAACTTTTTAGGAGGCTGCTTTATCATTAGCAGAACAGTGATTTATTATTAATACATACTTTTATTGTACGTAACTATTGAACTCTCCTGAAGTTGTTTAACACTGTCCATTTTCTTTAAAAATCTTGTTCTTTGGTTCATGAAACAAGAAATTTTGTTTACCATCTAATACTATTCCTGGCAGTGCCATTCTAATTGTAATTTTATTCTTTGTAGAGAATTTTCCACTCTAGACAGCAAAAATTAAATAAAGGTTTAGGTAACAGATATAGGGTTATAGTAACTAATAACTACTTTAGAAATCTTATTGAAACTCGATTACTTCATCTTACTTTTTGCCCATAAGTATTTTGTCAGATCTTAGAGTTCAACTGTTTAAAAACTACTAAAGATTAAAAGTAATCTATGGGGACAGAAATCATATTAGTGGTTACTTCTGTCAGGAGAAGGGGATAGACTTGAAAGGAATACAAGGGACCTATCTATGGTGGTAGTTCTCACCAGGGGCAATTATGCTCCCCAGGGGATATTGGCAATATTTGGAGTCATTTTTGGCTCTAACCAATTAAAGAGTGGAATGTTACTGGCATTTAGTAGGTAGAGGCCAAGGATGCTGCTAAACATCTCATAATGCACAGACAGTCCTCTACAACAAAGAATTACCTGGCCTGCAATGTCAACAGTACCAAGACTGAGAAACCCTGGGCTAGAGGGATGGCAATGCTCTGTATCTTAATAGAGGTTTTGGTTCCACAGGTGTATATATGAGTCAAACTCGTCAACTGTGTAATTAAGATCTGTACATTTTACTGTATGTAATTAAATCTCAGTAATTCATAAGCAACAAATAAAGTACACTTCATCCAAGAGAAGGGGAAGAGGGTACATGGGATCTGATTGGAAAAATGAATTGGATCAGTAGGAGAGTGTGACAGCTGTGTTAAACATGATGTTTTATCACATATTTTTTTCTAAACCAAACTATTTGTAGAACTGGGAAAATACCATCATTTCAATAACCAATCCTTAGAATAAACACATGATACAGAGAAAAATATGACTGAAGGGAATACTTTAAAAATTCTAGCAAACCTTCTTATTCCTAGACATCAAAAAAGTAACTAAATATAAGAAAAAGATAACTTCAGTTTGGCTATATATAATGTAATTTCAACACATCAAATTTTCTTAAAAATATTCTCAGTAGAGAGAACATCAGACTCCAAGTATAAGAGTCAATATAATGCAAATTTCCTTTCATAAATGGATCACAGAATTAAATCTTTCTTGGTATTAACAGTCATAATAACGAATTTGATACTAACGGTAAATGCTTCACAAATAAATTCCTGGAATTGTCATCACTATTGGAGTCCATTCCAGAGGTACAAACTTCCTGGTTCTGTTAATGTATTAAAACAAAAGAAAACACTGTTACAACTCAAGAATTCATAAACACTTTATTGAATACATAAATAAGTATTCAATAACACAGACTTATTGACAGTCCACTATTGTGCCATGCACTGTTCTAGGAACTGAGACTATAACAGCTAAAAAACAGATTAAGTCTTGCCCTCTTAAAGCTTACATTCTAGCACAGGGAGAGGAAATTAAAAACAAAACATATATATATATATATATGTTATAGTGAAAAGTGCTATGAAGGAAATACCCAGAGTGAAGTGATGGATAGAAATTAAGGCTGGAGGGCTCTTTCAGACAGAGTGAATTTGATCTGAAATCTGAAGACTGCAAAGGAGCCAGCCATTAAAAGAGCAGGAGGAAGAGAAAGCAGTATAAACGTCAAATACAAAAGTCATGATATAGGAAAAATCTTTCTGTATCTAGGAAAGAAAGGCTGCTGTGGCTGGAACAGTCAGAGAGAACAGTAGGAGATGTACATCCAGAAACCAGATAATGCAGGGCCTTGAGAGCCATAAGTTTGGATTTTAGTTTACGTGTGATGGGAAGTCACTTAATATTAAGCAGGGAAGTAAAATGACCTAAGTTTTAAAAAGATCTAACCACTGTGTGAAGCATGAATTGAAAGGGGCCAGGTGTAGGAGTTAGGAGGTCATCACAGCAAATTAAGGAAGACATGATATATGTCAGGACTAAAGTTGTGGCTAAGACAGTGAAGCTCAGTGTAAGGCCTTAAATAAATCATGCTCAAGTATTGAATGAGAATGGAGGTATAGACAATGAGGGACAGGGAATCCTCTCATGGTTTTGGCCTGAGCAAATGGGCAGGCTACTTTACTGAGATAAGTAAGACTTATGGAGGCGGGTAGAAGTACACAGTATTTTTGGGAGAGGGAAAATAAAGAGTTGTGCTTTGTATAAAGTATGTTTGAGATTGTTTACAAACATTGAGGTGGAGATATTACATAGTAGCTGTGTGTGTGTTTTTGTGTTTAGGTCTTGGGCTATAAATTTGGAAGTGAAGTCACCATCAGATAGTATTTAATGCTATGGGAGGGGATAAGATGAGTCTAGGACAACTAGCATTTAAAAGTAAAGAAGTTGGCAGAGGAGACTGACATGAAATAGAAGGGTAGAAAGAGAACTAGGAGAGTATAATGTCAAGAAAGCTAAGATATCAAAGTATCTCAAGTAAAGAGTAATCCCTGTGTTGCATATTACTGTAAGGTCAAGAAAAAAGAGAAGTCAGCACTGAATTTGATAACATGGAGGTTTTGGTGACTTTGACACACAGGGACAATAGCATGGTAGGGACAGAAGCCAGATTAAGACTGGTTTCAAATGTGAATGAAAGCTGAGGAAGTGAAGACATGAGTACACTGTTCTCTTTGGAAAAGTTCTAATTGTAAAGCGAAGCAGAGAAATGAGGAGGTAGAGATGAGACAAGAAGAGGTTACATTTATTCTTTCCTTCTTAAGGTGAGAGGTGCTAAAGCACTTCTTTATGGTGGCTGGAATGATCTGGTAGAGAGGGAGACACATGGAGGAGAGAGCAAATTTCTGAGCAAAGTCCTACAGAAAGTGAGAGGAAGGGAATTTAATGCACAAGGGGAGAGCTTGGTCTTTAATAGGAGCAGGGACCCTTCTGCCACTGTAGCAAGAGGGAAGATGGAGACCACAAGTACAGATAAAGGCAGATTTCTAGATTCACGTAAGGAAGGTGGGAGTTCTAGTCCAATTCTTAAGAAGCCACTCTAATTTAGTTCAATTGCTTCTTGAAATTTGATGCATATATAATATGGTGACGCTATAATAAATGGGCTAAAACTGTTCATCATGAACAAAACAACCAGAAATTTAATCCTGTTTAGTTTTACATTTTATATCAATATAGCTAATGTTCTGAAATTAGTGTTATTATTGAAGGTAAATAAAGGAGAAAAGAATATTTAATTATACAGTAATATAACTGAAAGACAAATTATTAAGAGATCCATTAAAAAATTTAGGGAATAAAAGGCTATTAGAAATTACATATGAGCTAAGTTAACTACTGCTAGGCAAGAAAACATTCTTATAATTAAAGCATTTTAAGCTTCTCCATCACTGCTAAATTTACTTAATAAACACTGAAGCATGAGTACAGAATGATGACTGAGGATAAATGACACATGCAATAAGTATATGGCAAAAAATAAACTTTGATGTTTTAAATGGTAAGAATACATTTGTCCAGCAATTAACAATACATTCTAATAAAAACACTAAAAAAATCATTGATAAATATTAAGGGGCCTGCAATAATAGAATTTTTTTCCCATTGTTTTTGTGATCATTGAGTATTCATTTCATACTATTTCTGTGTGATTTCAGCAAAAACTTTGGAAAGGGAAGAAGACAATTCGAAGGCATTTGGAGGGATTGTTTTCGCCTACTAGTTGACTTAACAAGGACAAGAAAAAGTTAGGAAAGATTATAATCTGAAAAAAAATTGTTTTAAATAATCTAACCCTCACATGAAGGTGAAGAAATCATACCTTTATAGGGGCGATTCTCAGCTACACTATATATGTCCATATTGTGTATGTGTATGTATGTATATGTATATATTGTACCTATGTCTATATCACACATAGAAAAAAACAAGGAATCACCTTAGTTACAGGGAAGTAAGAACTCTTTCACTGACTTCTCCTGTCAACAGAGAGGTGACATTAATTCCTTTCTCAAGTCCCCCCATACCTCTACCCCAATCACTACAGTCTGGCTTTCTTATCTGGCCTTCTGGCCTAAGTGCCAATCCAACTGT
Organism: Galeopterus variegatus; assembly: GCF_000696425.1. Classification (NCBI taxonomy): domain Eukaryota; kingdom Metazoa; phylum Chordata; class Mammalia; order Dermoptera; family Cynocephalidae; genus Galeopterus; species Galeopterus variegatus. The sequence goes on from NW_007730661.1 coordinate 21,227, forward strand.
CTTCACTGGCACGCAAACAGATGGCCCCCGAGAAGAAAGTAAACTGTTGTGTTAACACCTGACACTCACCACTGCTTTTCTCTTTCTCTGCCCCATGTAATTTCCCTGGCAGTGGCTTCTGGGAAAAGGGAAGGAGAAACTGGCTCATCATTACTCTTCTCAGGATTAATGGACAATGAGACACAAGGAATATCCTAAAGCAAATTTTCTTCACGTCTGTTATGTTTTGGCTGGCAGGACCATATTTGAGCCCCTTCTTTATAACCTTGGACACAAACAGAATCAGATTAAAAATTTGGTCAACAAAATGTTCAGGATATTTCTTGTCTGGGAGTTAACATATAGTCTTCCTTATTTAGCCAACTTGTAGGTAAAAACGATTCTTCAAAAAGTACTTAAATAATCCCCACAAACCAAATAAAAGTAGTTCTTATAAAACTCCACCGGGCATAGCAAAACTACATAGAAAAGCTAAAATAAAAGCTAAGACAGCATTGATTAAAACTTCTGGACTAGTCCACTTCAACTACCACTTTTAGACCTTTAGCTTAATTGCCCTATCGTTGATTCGTTTAGTCAAACATTCAAAGGGATAAGCAGTGCAAAAAGTTAAACTATTTCTTCTGCATGTTGTTGTGCTACCTGCTTTCAGAACCAAGTAAGGAAGGCATAAGCCTCAATCACCTACATGCCGGAAGCTTTCTTAACCAGCCAGACACAATAGCTGTGCTGAAGCACTAAAAAAAGGATGTTTTAATCAATTCACCAATAAAAGAGCTATCAGTAATCAAATAGCATAATTGATTTAAACTATTTATTCATGGGTTCTTTTCCCCTAAGAAATTCAGACTTTGTAATGAAAATACCTGAGCAGGTTCTTCTGTTTGTTGTGAAGTAAGTTTTTTTTTCAGTGCATATAGCTGACATGCAAGGTAGTAACATTCTTTTCTCAGCTGAAAGATGATATCTTGGGCTTCTCTCACTTTGGATTTTTCATTTTCCACAGCTAAAACTAACATTCTGTTGTTGTCTTGGTAATTTTTCAGCAGTGAAGAAGTGTTGGCTAAAAGAGGATAAAAAAATTTATCAGTTGTTAAACATAAATTTAAAAAGTGATGTAAAAGGAAAACATAAAAATCTCTTACTGATTATTTGGCATGGTGCTGCTATAAAAGACTTGCGTTTGCCAATCTCTGCCAAGCTTTTATTCCTTTTCTCTTTCATTCGCTTCTTTATGTCCTCAAGACTATCTTGAAAGGACTTTTTCAGGCACCTTTCCTTGGCCATCTTCTGCCTAGGAATTTAAAGGAATAAAAAAAGATTTAATTTTTCTCACAAACAATATTATCAAATATAAAACTTAAGATTGAAAACATAGGTTGCTCATAAACAATAGAGACTTAACTGCAGAATTAGCTCAAAGTAGATAGCTAGCTAATCTGGTAGATTTTGTGGCTTTAAAATCTCATTAATATTTTTTGGCATAATCTTATCCTCATCAACGCTTCATAGAAAAGCTTTATTGAATATAGATTTCTAACCCAAAGATACCATAATATGCCACTTATTCATTAATGCTCTATAGTGGCTTACTATATGCTAGGCATTTTAGGAAATGCTTATTATTATATTTTGATGCCATATTTTTTGTTTTTTGTTCTTAAAATGCTTTTTTATTGTATTTTTAAAAACAAAATTCAGTTTAGTCTAAAGGTAAAGAATCTCAAATATATAATAGGGAACATACTCATACAAGAGTCAATTAAATCTCACATAAGCCCAAACTAAAATGATGCTGATTAAAAAAATTGATATCCATTTCTTATAGGGTCAGCCAGCCATGGACTTTTACTCTATTTAATAGCAAATTAATGTCAGGAAATCCGCAATACTTCATCTTCAACCACTGTTTGAGGATTAACAAACCACTTTCACCAACAAGAACTTGTTTGATTTCACAGCAAGCCTATGTGGAAGGAAGAGCAGGAGTCAAGACAAGTATTTAGAGAAGAAAAACTTGGTCTGAAGTGGTCATGCTGCTCACCCAAGGCCAGGTGGTCTTCACTCATTTCCCATGATTTATTTTCAGCTCTTTGGTCTGTTATACATTAGGACTCCAGCAAGAACTTTAACTCCCTAAAATGTTGCTTATAGAATTCCTCAGAAATGAACTCTTTTTATCTTTTTTTGTCTGTCCTTTCTTCCCCCAAACTCCCATCTTCTTGGAGGAGTGAAGTTTTACAGCTCATTCTTTGGGCTGGGAAGCCCTGTGATCGCTCTTGTCTCCTACTTCTGACGATCGGGTGGGAATCAGTATTACAGCATGTCTTAGAACACACTTGTATAGGTGCCACTTAAATGTGGAAGAAATCTATGCCATTATTATTTATGTTTCTTATAGACAATGTTTATGACCAATTTTTAGTGCTTAAGCTTACAGCATTAGTTCAGAGACAATTATGTGCCTGGGTTTTGTTTTTCAGCTCTTTTCTAATTATTATCAGATTAGGTCACTCAGTCACTTGTCTCTCTCTTCCACACTCTTTTAACCCCCATCACTTAAAATATGCACGCACTCTCAAGAAAGTCAAGGTGATCTTCAGAGGTTTAGTTAAACTATGCAGCACTACATAAGATTTTAATAGGTTATTATAACAACTATAGAGCTGGAAAGAGCAGGAACTAAGGCAGAGGAACATGCTAGTATTCTTAGTTATTGCTAAAACTCAGGTCTGCTAACTCCCAGTAAATTATGAACATAGCAAATAAGACATTAAACAAAGACTGATGTACATACCATTAAAAACAGCAAAACATGCACTGACAGTGGAATATGCTATAGAATGTTAATAAGTATACTTAATTTTTCAGACAAATTAGATATGCTGCAGCACGATACTATGCATGTCAAACTGCTTTTAATGAACATCTTTTACCCTAGATTGCACTTTGCAGATCTTAAAATTGCAAAAAAAAATCTAGTTTTCCACAACAATCTATTCATACAATTTTCACCATAAAGAATATCTTCATCTCCTCTAAGGTAGTGAAAAATTGTCCTAAACCTTACATTTTCTTGAGTATTTTCTCTAGGCCTTTTTTCCTCTATACAGTGTCTGGAGTCATATATATATTCCATAAACATATTGACTATAGCATGTAGATCCCATTTAAATATTTTCTTTCTACCAATGTATATACAATATATACTGGGAGGGTTCCAGTAGAGCAAGTGCAACTATTTTTAACAGCACTAATGGTAAGTGGTTGTATAAAACCACAACGAAGTTTTTGAAGTTCATACTGGAGATGTTTGAGAGTCATACAGATTAAGTTACTGATCAAGGTAGTTTAGTTAAGGTATTTTAAAAGCAAAGCCTTATCAAAAAAGCTTTGGTTATTAATCAAGTTAAAAACACAAAAAGAAATTTGTCGTATCACAAGTATTATCTCCTGTCTGGGACGACGGTGTTAGCAGTGGAACCATGAAAGCAGAGGCAGGTCAAAATGCGGGATGACGGCCTCAATCTATATAGTATTCTGACAAGGGGTCTGCATTCAAAAGTACCTAGAATATTTGATCTCCGTCCATAATTCTCTAACCTGTCCTGCTGCGGAGGCAGCCAGGTAGGGCCCATGTCAGGGCCGGCCGCTCCAGGGTAACCGAGGAAGCGAAAGGCCTGGACAAAGTAAAGGACGTCAACGGCATCGCGCTGAACAAATGGCAGCCAATTATTTTGTGTCCTTACGTTAAACCTGGCTTTTCACTACTGTAAATGCTGTGTTTGCACATGACTTAATCTACACAATTCTGCAAGGTTCGGGTCCCCATTCCTCTAACAGAAGAGGAAAGTGCAACATCGGAAAGAGCAAATCGGATTGCTGTGCAGCGAAAGGCGCCCAGTCAGTGTGACTCCACCGTCCGAGCTTTTGGCCGCCGCATTTAGAACGATACTGAGACCCCGAGTTTGGCCGAACAGGGGTCACTACGCCCCTGTTCCACCCCTGAAAAACCTGCGGCCTCTTCCTTTTCCGGGGAGCTCCGGGAAAGCCGGGGATGGGTGAAAAGGAACTGCCGGAAGTGGGCGCGGCGACCCTCCTCCCGCGGGCGCGTCCAGAACGGTACCTTGGCCACTGCTTCTGCCGCAGCTACCCCTCCTGCTCCTCACACTCCAAGACTCCGCGAGGCTGTACCGCCGCACGGAGCCCGCGCTCCGGACCCTCCAGGTCTGTGCACCGCCTCCCGTCGCCCGCAGCTCCCGCGACCACATTCGAAATTCGCCGCCGCGCTCTCCCATTGGCTGGCTGGAGGCGGTCACGTGAGACGACGGCGCAGCCACCACCACCCACGCAGGGCGGCGTCACGTGACCGGACATTCACATCCGGGCATCCACCGCCTCCCGGGGAGGACCCAGTGGTACAGCCACCCGCCCGGGCTTTTCCGCTCCCGAGTCGCTGGATTATTAGGGGTGGAGCTACTGCGAGACCTTTAAGGGCGCGGGGAGTATTTTCGGTCTTCCTGTTTCTTCAGTCTTCCGCCTTCCCATCTCCGAGGCTGTGCTCAAGGGCTCCCTCTTGTGAGAAGCCTCTCCGTGTTTGGTGGCCTGCTTAGCAGTCATTGGGCATGCTACAAGGTGACAGCTTTTAGTGAAATGAAAACCAAGGCAGAGAGCACACTTTGGGTTAAAGAGACATTGTTAGAGAAAGTGCAGATATCTGCAGGTTTTAGCTCCATGTTTCTTCTCTTTGCCAGGTTACTTCTGGCTCTTTAACCCTCAGTAAATGGCACCTGCATCCCTCCAGTTACCAACCCAGAAGCCTGGGGAATCATCCTTATTGACATTTTTATCCTTCCTTAACCTTTCCCCGTCATGTTACCCTGTCCTGTCAACTCTACTTTATAAGTATTTCTCATGTCCACCCACTTTTTTCAATCCCCTAATCCAGCCTCCTGCTGATTCCCTGAACAGCACCAGTACCCAGTCTGACTGCAAACTCTACACCCCGTGTTCTTCATGGTCAGAGTGATATTTTTGCATTTGTGATGAAGTTCAAATTCCTTAAGATGTTTGGTCCCTAAAGAGCCCCAGGGTTCCTGGTTCCACCTCTTTTGAATTTTCTTTCATTTTCTTTAAATTCCTCTTCCCCCTTTTGTCCATGTTATTCTGTCAAGAGCAGTCTTTCTTTCCTTTCCCTTGGCCTCACTTAACTCCAGTTCATGCTGAAGGTTTCACTGTAGAGGTGAATTCTTCCAAAAAGCATACCTGTCCCCAAAGCCCCCTTAGTATTCTGCTTTGCACTTAGTCTGAACTTTCCCTTCGGTATTCCTTGCGGTACTGACTTGTCATTCATTGCTTAAGTTGTGTAAAGGCAGAAACTGTATTTGCCTTGTCCATAGTTAAATTTTCAGCATCTCATTAGCAATTTGAAGTAGTCAGTAAATATTCACTGGGACAATAAAGGATTGAATAAATGAAAATTAACAAAGCATTCCTTATGAAGTTTTTTTGTTGTTGTTTTGTTTTTTAAGTTAACTAATGTTTACATCCTCATCCTAGTCTAGGGGCCTTCCTGGCTTGAGTGGAAGAGGCTGGAATATCCCTCTCTAGCTAACAACTCTTGTTCTCCAGATGTCATCCACCAGATCAACTCCATTAGTCCTCAGTTTACTACCACTGGGCAATGTGGCTCATAAATGCAGAAGCATCAAGAAGGAATAAGCAGAGAGGATTTTCCGTTGTTTGAAGGTAGAGGGTATGAAGGAGAAAGTGAGAGCAGAGAGCAGAGCCACTTCATGGGCCCACAGCCTGTGCTCAGAAGGGCGCTGCACTTGATTTAATGCTCTGCTGTTGCCATTTTGAAGTGCTTAGTAATTTATATTTAAACTTATGATTTATAAGTGAGGTCTGATGAGACAATGGACTATGCATGTGAGCAGATGGATGCATGCAATATGTGTCTGTTGCTTTTCCTTGCTGCCCCATTGCCATACATTGTTCACGATGGCTTCCATTACATACCACTTCATACTCAGGGTCCTGTTCTCAGAAGGGTTCACACTTGGTTTAATGTTCTGCTGCCATCTAGCAATTCTTAACAATTTTATCTTTGAATTTGTGTAATCACTTTGAATCTCACTGGACCTTCATGCTTTGTGGGTCCACTGGAGTTCTGTGCTCATGTTCCATACCAGTACCTCTGCAACCGGGTAAAAAGGGGAGCTGACAGCCCTGGGGCGGGGCGGGGGGGGGCACACTTTCCATTTGAACTAGAACTTGCTCTGAACAAAGAAAGGCAATGATGTTCTACCAAACATGAATGACTAAGGAGCTTTATTATTATTATTTATTTAAAAAAAAATTTTTTTTGGATGATGTTCTACCAAACATGAATGACTAAGGAGCTTTATTATTATTATTTATTTAAAAAAAATTTTTTTGGGGGGGCTGGCTAGTACAGGGACACGAACCTGATATTCAGTGTTATCAATACTGCACTCTAACCAACTGAGCTAACTGTTGGGCTCCTATTTTCTAGCCACTTACGCTAAAAATGATGATATAGAGTGGAAAGGAAAGAGAGGAAAACCCACAATTCTTTTCCTTTTCAGTCCTCCTCTACTCATAGGTAAGCCTAAGGTTGAAAGTGTTGGCAGAATGTGTGAATATAAGGAAATAAAAACAACTCAATTAGTTTTGTACAGCATTTCCACAGTTCTGATAAGAATGAAATAAGCATGAAAGAGCTACAAAATACGAATTGTGTGATTTCACAGATTGTGCAAATATAAAATAAATGCTCTTATATTTGCACATAAAATTGGCATTACTGGGGGCCGGCCAGTTAGCTCAGTTCGTTAGAAAATGGTGTTATAACACCAAGGGCAAGGGTTCAGATCCCCTTACCAGCCAGTCACTAAAAAAATAAAAAAATAAAAGTAGCATTGCACAATATAGAGATGAATGATAAAATTCATGGTCATATTTGAAGTTTTTAATTTTGCTTTACTTAGAACGGTATTAAATATGAAATAAAAAACACACAATGACAAGAGAGTTACCATAGAAGAAAGGCAAAATGATCTATATTTTATTACCTTTAGTGGTACATTTGTCCTTCATTTTGAAGAAAGAGCCTCACATTTTCATTTTACATTGGTCCACACAGATTATGTAGGTGGCCTTGAGCAAGGGCGTGGAGGTTCTGACTTTTGGGGAGGTGCTTTGTCTCTTCCCATTTTGAAATAGTCATACTTCAAACTGGGTTTTTATTAAAGACCCTTGAAGAATGGAAATGGCTGGGTTTGGGGTGTCTGACCCACCACTGAGGGAAAATACTACCAGAGTCCAAGCATGAGTAACTTTTGTATATTTTGATTTTAGGGGACTATATTCTTGTTGGAATCAACAGGTTTTAGACCATATTGTAGAAACTACTACTGTTCTCTTCAGGAAAACTACACATACTCCTTTTCAGACAAAATTTGCATATTTCATACAGTCTATTGGTATACTGAGGCTGTGGGTTATGAAACTCAGGGTCACAGATCAAATGTAGTACTTCAGAATTGAATTGAGAATTGGTAATACCCAATACTGGGATAGAAAAATAACTATAGATATTTTAAGACAGTAATCAGGTTTGTTTGTTTTTTTTCCTAGCATAATGAGCATTCCTAGGTCCTGTAACCACTTTTTGTGTGACATATTGAGGATGTTTATCCTTGTTGCTCTACTCAGGAATCAGTTTGTGTAAATGCCTTTTAACATGGCATCCAAAATGAAACACAGTACTCACAGTGTGTCTGATCAGGGAAGAAGTGAACATGATCATTAACTCCCCTTTCTTGGTCTCCACTTCCATCAAGGTAATTATCAACTAGAACTAGGTTTGGCTGTGAGTAGCAGAAGACTCCTAAATAATATTGGCTTACATAGAACAGGCTCTTATTTCTCTTTCAAGGGAAGGTTTGGGCAGATGCAATTTTGTCTATTGGGTTGGCTTTGCTCCAATAAGTCCTAAGGGCCCAGGCTCTTTACAAGCCCCCTGGTTTGCCATCCCTCATGGTCCATGATGGTTTCTGAGTACCATACAGCAGAACGAAGAAAAGGGATAAAGGAAAAAGGGTCAAAGGGCACTTGCTAGCAGTCTCTTAGGGATATTAACACCTCTGCTTACATCCCATTGGCCACAACTGAATCACATGGTCATACTGAATTGCAAGAGATTCTGGGAAATGTAGTCTTTACTCTGGATGGCAATGTGTTAAGCTAAAAATTCTTCGACTATGGAAGAATGTGATTTTGAGGGATAAAGAGCAGCAAAAATAGCTTTGGGAATTGTTTTGTAGCCCACAGTAGAGTCTCCCACTGAGATTATAGCATCTTAAACTTCTAAGAAGTAATCCCAACTGTGGCAGATGTCATTTCATGAACACTCTGTGTGGGTCAGACACTGTGCTAAGCCTTTTACATGTATGTTTTTGAATTAATCCCTACAACTCTGTAAATTTGTTATCATCATTATAATAGTAAGGACTTTGAGGCCTAGAAAAGTTTAATAACTTGCTTCCAAACTCTCCTCTCTTCCATGGCAGATATCAATAATCAAACAGAACTTTTCTTGCTAAACCAAGGGGCAGCATCAGAATCTTGAACAAAGAACTCAATGCTGAAATGACTACCAATAATATGAATGATTATTCAGAGTTGACATGTGACATCATGTTTATTTGCCATATCAGA
>NW_007730661.1:30622-31179 GCF_000696425.1 Galeopterus variegatus
TACTTTGAACAAGGCCAGAATCACGAAATACCAGTTGCTTAAATTATGTGATCAAGTGTTATTCTAAGTTCTTTCTATTACTTCTACTTTATTCTCAATTTTTTTGAGTGCTTACTGTTTGTTTTGTAAGAGCTTTCTACATATCCCATTTAATTTTCACAGCATTCTGTTGAGGTATGTACTATTATTATTCTTGTTCATGGATGAAGAATCCAAAGCACAGAAAGGTTAGGTAACTTGTCCAAACTGACACAGTACTAGAGGGTAGATTGGAGCTTGAACCCAGGAAGTCTGGCTCCACATTCCATACTGTTAACAACTAGACTATGCGCTGCTACTTCTTCTTTTTATTCTATACAGTAGTACCCAGCCTCACTCATAGATAATCCATAATTTAATTGTATCAGCAAAATATAGTATAGGGACATGCCATCTAGATGACAAACTGAGAAGAACCCATGAAAGGGTAACTCAATTAGTCAAAACTCCTTGTTTAATAGATGTTTAGAATTGTTATGTGAAATAAACCAGGCACAGAAAAAAATACTGCATGTCCT
>NW_007730661.1:31572-38196 GCF_000696425.1 Galeopterus variegatus
ATAGATGTTTAGAATTGTTATGTGAAATAAACCAGGCACAGAAAAAAATACTGCATGTCCTCACTCATAAGTGGGAGCTAAAAAATAAACAAGTAAAAAATAAAAAAAGATACAATGATCACAATAATACGTTGAACTTTCAAAACTAGAGAACAGAACTGTGGTTACCAGAGGTGGGAAAGTGGGAGGGGGAGGGGGGTAAGGGAGGAATTGGCAAAGGATCCTGAGAAACAATTATATTGTATATTGTTGAACATACTAATTATCCTGATTTGAGTATCACATATTGCACACAGGTATTGATATTCAACTCTGTATCCCACAGATATGTACAATCAATAATATTGCAAGAAAACAAATTTAAAAGTAAAAAAATATAGTGAGAGTAGTTATGGCATAATTCAAATCATTTTAATTTCTTAAGAATTTTTCTCTCAAATAATAGCAAATATTTGTAGCTGTATTGCTTTCAGATTTTCTCCAAATGTGAATACATGTTATTTTCAATTTCATTAATTTTCACTTTATGATGTATATATGTAGGATATATATGTTTATGTTTGGCTGCTGGCATGGATGGGGATCCAAACTCTTGACCTTGGTGTTTATGATGTATTTAAAATATAATAAATGCTCATATTCTCCCCTGCAAGTTTTGAAAATACCAATAAAACTACTTGTTATTAATATTTAACTGCCTTGTCCCTAACATTTATTACTACGTACATGTTTTACTGACTTAGGTTTTTACTTTAGGAGCTGAAATTCTGGACGGACTTAGTTTTTTCAGTTTCTGATTTCTCCTTAGTTTTTAAAGAGATAAATTAAAATAAATAAAACTCTTCTCTTTGCTTATTTGGCAATCAAGAATATTAATTTACATTGCCTCCTTAGGATTGATTTTTTAAAAAATCTTTTTTGAGAAAGATTTGCACAGTGGTTATAATGTAGAACAACGTGAATTAACTTGAATAGCTATTCAAAAATTGGCAATTTGGTGACCAAAAGCCATAAGAAATTTGTCAGGACTGAAAGACAGCAAAGCATCGAATGTTTTGTGACCACTTTTTGGCATCTGCTTATATTGGTTCAGTACTTTCTTCAGCTCAAAAGTAATAGGCTACGGAGAACCTGTACATGCATAAAATGGGCAGACAGGCTACAGGAAATAGATACCACTTTATGTTGTTTGTATGTTTGCATGTATCATTTGTGTGGTTCAGAAGTATGTATTGTTTTCTTAAGACTATAATTTACTATAGGGCAGAATTCATTTTTATTTTTAGTGGCTCCTATTTCTCTTAGCACAATGTTAGGAATGGGAACATTTGATTAAATTATAATAGCTAACACTGGCTGAGGGCATACTCTGTGCCAGGAAAGTGCTAGTTCTTTGTATGTATTAGCTCATTCTATGCTCACGGTAAGCCTATGAACTAGGCACTGTTATTATACCTATTTTTTATTTTTTAAATTTTTATTGTTTGGTGACTGGCCAGTTTGGGGATCCAAACTTTTGACCTTGGTGTTATAACACCACGCTCAAACCAACTGAGCTAACCAGCCAGTCCTAAATCTGTTTTTTATATGAAGAAATTGAGGCACAGCGTGGTCAATCTAGTAAGCATGGAGCCAGATACCAGCTTTGACATACTGACTCCAGGCCTGTGTCCTAATCACGATGCTACGTACTTTAAATAAATTTAAATTTACTAATGTTGCTTTCACATTTTTTTTCCCCTGGAGGCCAGTCGGTACAGGGATTGAACTCTGGATGTCATTATCAGCACCATTCGCTAACCAACTGAGCTAACTGGCTAGTCCCGTTGCTTTGACATTTCATCAAACCATTCAAACATCTGAAGACCTAACATTCACAAATGTGAACAGAAGTCTTTGTGAATGGCTAAATGAGTGGAAATCTTTATATGGGGAACTATGTAAACTCCCTGACATATTTTCTTAAGCTTCTAGCTTAAAAATAGTGTAAATCCTAAACCAGGTATAGTAAAAAAGGTTTCATGTTTCATACCACATTTCATGCATGATAATTACTATTTCAATGTCTGTCTTTCCTAAAATGTGTTAAGTTTTATAAGGACAGGGGCTGTGCCTATCTTGTTTCATGTTGGATCCCAGAAGAGGGCAGAGAATACATATTTGTTGAATGAATGAATGAAACAATGGTTTTTTGAACTCTGTGTGGAGAAGGATTCTGAGCTAGGATTGGGCTGAGGGGAAATAAGGCTGTTGTCAATTTGTTATATCTGTCATATGCAGGCCATAGGAGAGGGGATACATACATGCCAGAGTTATGTCATTTTTGTTAAAACTTTGTGTTATAAACCTAAATTACTAATGTTATGTCATTTTATTGCTAATTTTGATTTTGTATTATGCGTAGACACAATGAGCCAATAAGCATTCATGGATAAGTAAAAGAGACAGGAACTTTAAAGGAATTATAAGAATGATAAAGTTGGATCAGATTCAGAGTTTGTTTAGTTAAAAAATCACAGTTTCTTGAGGTGATTTCTTGTATATTTTTCACAACAATGTGTTCCTGCCTCACCTTATTAAACACCCGTTATGGAGATGTTCGGCTAATTACTCTAATGCAAGGAGAAATACAGACAACAGAATCAGAAAGATTATTTCGAAATTGCATAAAAAGTCCTGCAAGTCTCAAGTTTCAGTTGCTTTCTTCTTCCAACACCCCTTCACTCCAAGTTTTGTTAAGTAAAATAAATAGTAAATGCACAAAGATTTAAACCCTGATACAGTTTTCCTTTTTGTTTTTTGACTTTCTGAATAATACACGCTCAACTTTATACATCTGATTAGAAGCATGTTTATTCAATATTCATTTCTAAAGTATAAAATATTCTAAACACTAGAATGGCCTTGTGCCCTGAGAGAAGGCAAGTTTTAGCTTTAGATGGTACTTTGTTTCAGAGTAAGAGAGAGGGCTGACAACTGAGAAAGAGGCAAATGGCAAAGGAGGTTAGACAACTAGAATGCAGTTTCTAGAATAGTCAAGGCATGCCCACACACCCTCAAAGAGCTAAAATAATTATTTTTTAGATTGTCTACAGCAGTGCTATTAGCATGGCTGGTTACATGTTAATAGTATCAGCTTCCCATGCAGTGTGAAACAACAGAAACAAATAGTGATTTATAATCTAGCATTATTGTGTTTTAAATATTATTTTGCTCAAATAGAAATGCAGTGTGTATTAGTAGCATCAGACTTTGGTCATGATTTAGTATTGAGTTATAAGAAAAATAAAGTATGATTAACTCTAGACACCCGTGGATTATACTGTTAAATTGCCTCAATTTCAGAAAATTAAATAGTGAGTCATTCCTTTTAACAATGATTAGCTCTGTCACTCAGAGTCTGACTGGGATAGTCAGATGCTGAAACTCTTTCATTGGGGAACTTGGTAAGAACCCAAAGTCACAGGCCTTGTCTTCAATGCACCTGGGCCTTTCTCTTCTTGATCAGTTCTCCAGCTGATTCTGATATTCACCAAAGTTTTATGTGCATGTAAATCACTTGAGGATCTTGTTAAAATGCAGATTCTGATTCAGTAGATTTGAGGTTGGGCCTGAGATTCTGTGTTTCTAACAAGCTCCCAGGTATTGCCAATGCTGCTGGTATATGAAGCACATTTTGAGTAGCAAAATGCTAAGACAGTGATTCTCAAACTCGGTGCACATTGGAATGACCCAGGGATCTTTGAAACCGTTACCTTTTTCCTATCTCCAGATATCTTGATTTAGTGAGTGGAGAGATGGAGTGAAGCCTTAGGCACAAGAAAATTTTAAAAGCTTTCAAATGATTCTAATGTACAGTCGTGTCTGAGAACCACTGAGGTAAGTGACTAATTCTAGGACACCTGGTCTCCTTTGTCCACCCATCCTCTTGACCACTGACACAGGTTCAAAACCTCTCACTGGAGACCGCTCTACCTGCCTGTCTCCACCTCGGAAGAGATTTATTTCAATTGAGAGCAAGTTGGAGAGACAGTGCCCCTACCACTAAAAACCTTAGCATGTATTTCCCAGGAAAAAAGAGCATTCTTTTACATAGCCTCAGTATAATGCATAAAATCAGAAAAATTTACATTAATATAACACTATTACCTGAATTAAAATCTATATTGTTTCATCAATTGTTGCAAAAATGTTTTTTATACCTATTTTTTTCCCTTGGTTCAGGATTCAATCCAAAATTACTCTGCTCATTTGTTCCTCAAGACTCTGTTTGATTCTAATTTCTATGCTACTATAAGGCTAAGGCAGGTTGGCTTTGTTCCTTTCCCTTTAGTTGTCTTTCAGTTTTTAAAACACAGCTTTATCTGTGTTGTCATGTCCATTTGCCATCAAAGACTTCACACATAAGGAGGCCACAAATAAATTTGCTGTAACTTCCATTCCAACCTACATTTGTTTCTGTAATAGTTGTCTTGGATTGCACACATGACTCTTCAGCCAGGACTGAAATTGATGGGTCTCACCTGCTTGCTTCTCAAATAGCCCATCTTATAAAAAGTAGTCCACTGAACACTAAAAGTGCAATCCATAAAAGGAAGAATTGATAAATTATACCTCATCAAAATAGAAAACTATTGCTCTGTGAAAGATCCTGTTAAGAGGATAAAAAGACACCAACTGGGAGAAAGTGTTTGCAAACCACCTATAGTAGGTTGAATAATGACCACGTAAAAATATCAATTCCTCACCTTTGGAATTTATAATTGGTATTTTATTTGGGAATAAAGGTCTTTGTAGATGTAATTAAACTACGATTTTGAGATGAGGAGATTATCTGGGATTATCTGGGTGAGCCCTAAATGCCATTGCAAGTGGCCTTGTAAGAATAAGGCACAGGGAGATTTGACACTTACACAGAGAGGAGAAGGTAATGGGAAGGTAGAGACAGAAATTGGAGTCAAGAAGCCACAAGCCGGACACACAAAGAGGGCAAGGTGAAGCCTGAGGAGGGAGAGAGATGTGGCCACAAACCAAGGAATGCAGACAGCCACCAGAAGCTGGAAAGGCAAGGAATGGATTTTCTTATAGAGCCTCCAGAGGGAGTGCAGCCCTGCTGACACCTTTATTTTGGACTTCTGGCCTCCAGAACTATGAGAGAATAGATTTCTGTTGTTTCAAGCCACCCCACTTGTGATAATTTGTTACAGCAGCCTTAGGAAACTGATACATCACTTATCCAACAAAGAATTGATCTCTATAATATTTAAAGAACATCAAAATTCAAGACTGAAAAAACAATCTAAATAAAAAAATAGGCAAAGCATGCCTATTTCACTGAAGAGGACAAACAGATGGCAGATAAGCACATGAGAAAATGTTTAACATGAGTAGCAATCAGGGAAATGCAAATTAACATCACAATGAGATAGCACTACACCTCTATCAGAATAGTCAAAAGAAAAAATAACACCAAAAGCTGATGAGGGTGCAGAAAAACTGGATTACTCATACATCGCTGGCAGGAACGTAAAATGATACACCAACTAAATGTGAATATCATATAACCCAGTGTGATGGGCTGAATTGTGTCCCCCAAAGGCTCATGTATTAATCCCAACTGTAACAATGTTGAGGGTGGCCAAATCCTATTATGGTAATTGAAAAGTGGGGCCTTTAAGAGGTGATTAGATTGTGAGGACCATGCCCTAGTGAATGGATTGACCCATTCATGGAGTACTAAGTTGATGGCTTAATGGGTGGTAATGGGTGTGGTTCTGATGGCTTTATAAGGAGAGCTAGTGAGCAGATTAGCTCTTTTTTGCTCAAGCCATTTTGCCATGTGACACCCTGCATGGCTGTGAAGAGTTACTACCTACCAACAAGGCCCTCAACAGATGTGTTCCCTGGACTTTGGACTTCCCAGCCTCTGAAACTGTAAGCAATAAATTTTACTTCTTTAAAAATTACCCAGTTTCAGATATTCTGTTATAAGCAACAGAAAAGGACTAATGCACCCAGCAACTGTACTTTGGGCATTTTTTTCCCACAGAGAAACAAAAACTTACATTTATACAAAAACTTGTACATGAATGTTCACAGAAGCTTTATTTGTAACAACTCAAAACTGGAATCATCCCAGATGTCCCTTAACAGGTGAATGGTTAAGCAGATTATTGTATATCCATACCAAGGGCAATAAATAAAAAGGAATGAACTATTGATACATGCAACAACTTGGATGAATCTCCAAGGAATTATGTTGACTGGAAAAAAGTCAATCCCAAAAGGTAACATACTGTATGATTCCATTTACGTAACATTTTTGAAATGACAAAATTTTAGAAAGGAGAGCAGACTAGTGGCTGCCATGGAATAGCAATGGGGATAGGAAAGGGTAGGAAGAAGGTGGTTATGCTTGTAAAAAGGCAACATGAAGGATCCTTGTGTATACATTTTTTCCCCTGACTTTTAAAAATAAATAACAGCTTTATTGAGATGCAATTTACTTCGTACACAAGTCACCTATTTAAAGCATACCATTCAATGGTTTTTAGTACATTTACAGGTACATGAAAAAATGCTCAACATCACTAATCATCAGGGAAATGCAAATTAAAACCACAC
>NW_007730661.1:39019-41635 GCF_000696425.1 Galeopterus variegatus
TATTTACAGGTATATGAAAAAATGCTCAACATCACTAATCATCAGGGAAATGCAAATTAAAACCACACTGAGATATCATCTCACTTCAGTTAGAATGGTTATTATCAACAAGACAAAAAATAAATACTGGTGAGGATGTGGAGAAAAAGGAACTCTCCTGTGTTGCTGATGAGAGTGTAAATTGGTACATCTACTGTGGAAAACAGTATAGAGGTTCCTCAGAGGACAAAAAATAGATCTACCTTATGACCCAGCTATCTCACTACTGGGTATACACCCAAAGGAAATGAAGTCAATATATCAAAAGGACACCTGCACTCCCATGTTCACACAGCACTATTCACAAGAGATCGGCTCAACCTAAATCTCGATCGACAAATGAATGGATTTAAAAAACCTGTGGAATATATACACATTGGAACACTACTCACCTATTTAAAAACATGATATCATTCGCAGCAATATGGTTGGAACTGGAAACCATCATGTTAAGTGAAGTGAGTCAGGCACAGAAAAACAAATACCACATGATAGCACTCATATGTGGAATTTTTTTCTTTTTGAAAGGACAAATGTTAATAGGCAATTAGCTGCTTTCTTGACTCTAATGAGAAAAAACATCACATACCATATTAATGCAAATTTTTATGATATATAAAAGGCAAAAGGGCATAATAATCATTTGTGATTGTACTCTTTGGAAAAGATCAGGAGAATATTGGTTTGAATTCTGTCATTTTATGTACTTTACTGTGTTCTTAAAAATACTGCTTATAAAACTTCCTAGGTAACAAGGTAAGCAGAGCATTAATTGGAATGCTAATGGAAAATTATTTGTAATTTTTAGGTTCTTTTTCTTTAATGAATTAGAATTCACCACAGAATATAAAATTTTTCTTTTTTTCAAGTTTAAATAGCATTTGAGTTGTTTGTATACAAAAACTTGCAAAAGATTATACCATAATTCTCTACACAGATAGCCTTTGTTGATATTATTAAAAATTAAATGACAATTCACTTATTATATCTATTAATAGGTAATAAATATAGATGTGGCAGAAAAAATTGTGAAAAAGTTTTAAATAGGTAAAAAATATTACTAAGTGTCTTGTTTAGTGTACCCTCCCAGCTTATCTCACCTATTCAGTGTTTTGGAGCTATTTTACAACTTATATACTGCATACTATAGAAAATTGATAAAGTGCAAATGATTCTGGGCTATAGAAATTCAAATGAATTTGGTTCAGTGTAACTCAACTGATTATTGCCTGAGGATAGATCTGGTTTGCAGCTCTTTATAAATTCGTTTTAGCATTCCTGACTTTCCATATGCATATGGTTCTTTGAATTCCCCCTTGAATTAGTTTTAACATCTTACTGGTTTCCCCATTCATTAATGAGTTCAAACAAATTCTGATATCTATTTATTTTAATTTGTATGAGTCATGATTTTACCTTTTTTAAAAATAAATTTTTTTAATAAATGGCTACAACATTCAAAAAGTACAAAATCAAATAAAATGAAAAGTGAAAGTCACCTTCTTTCTACTCAATCTCATCTTTGTAGACCTTATAATTCAATGGCAAAGACAGGTATTTATCAGATAATGTTAGATAAATGTAAAACTACAATTCTGATAAGTGTGATGAAAAAGAGGGACACAGTACTATAAGAGCATGTGATAGGATGACTGTACTTGGCCAGGGCAATCTGGGAAGGCTTCTCTGAAGTGATAAGAAGTGGGCTGAGATCTGACAGCAGGTAGTGGAAAACTATTGTTTATTAATGTAAAATGGCACCCAATTGCCTTGTCACGTGACTTCCTCCAGTAGTGTCTGGCTGATTGATTCCAAGCATGGGGAAAAAGAAGGGCCTGGGTTGGTGCAGGCCTGGGAGAGAAGGGCAGGGGGTAATTTTAGGGCATTGTCAAGAATATTATTGAAATGATGCTTCATGGAATCTATGGTGTAAGGAAGTATAAAAACAAAAACAAGTGGGTGATTAGGGCTGATGGCTTGGGAGAAAATAGAGGTATTCATAAACTTGAAGTTCTGATGAAGTTAACAATAAATTAGAGAGAGAGGCTGTTTTTATGAGTCTGGGTTGTTTGAAATAGAGAATTTTTAGGAGAAGCAGTTACAGGAAATGAAAAGTTCAAGGTGTCACCATGGGAGTGGGTGGCCAGGGTGAAATGAATGACATTGGAGATGAAGAAGTCAGGGGCTTTGGAGGTCGCTTGTTAGATTGGTTGCCCATGTGAACAGTGAGACCCCTTAGCAATTATGTCAGGGCCTTGGAGTGAGTCAAGTGCCAGGTTAGAGATAAGTGAGGAGAATGACCTGAAAGAAGACAGAGAAAGAGGCTAGGTTGGGAGTAATGGTCTGGAAGAGGCCCAAAGGTTCAGGGAGCATGGGAGCATGATCTGTCGAACCTGATGCAGGTCCAGGAGGACCACCAGGGAAAGCCCAAATTCAGTGCATTCGAGCTGTCTTTTTTCCTGTCAGCTGTATTTTCAGAGTAGATTGTCTATCTTTTTCATACTGATTTTTTACTAGCTCTTAGTAAATTAAGGAAATTAACTGTTTGGCTGACATACACATTACAAATGATTTTTT
>NW_007730661.1:42570-43969 GCF_000696425.1 Galeopterus variegatus
TTTTTTCCATTAGTTGTTTGTCATTGACCTTGTTTATGGTATTTTTGCCATATAGCAGTTTTAAAAATTTATGTGGTGGATTTATCAATTTTTCCTTTTTATGCTTCTGGATTTATGATCAGAAAGACCTTTTCCCCTCAAATATTATTAATAATTTCAGTTGTGATTTGTTCTGGAAGTTTTATGGATTCACTTTAGTAGTCAAATCTTTGCTCTACCTGGAATTCAATTTTGTGTAAGAAGTGAGGAAGGGATTCAGCTTGCTTTTATTCCCAGATGTATTTTCAGTTGTTTCAACACTATTCCCCTACTGTTATGAAATCTCACCCTTGTCATAATAAAATTCCAGTATATATTTGGGTTTATTTTGGAAGAACAAAAGGTTTATGTAAGACTGCATAGTATAATTGAGAGGCATGTCCCAGAGTAAAACAGACTTTAAATCCTGATTTTAACACTTGCTGTTGACATTGGTGAAGGAATTTAACCTCTCTGGGCTCCAGTTTTCTCATCTTCTAAAATGGGAGTAATAATAGCCTTGGAGGATTCGTGATAATATACTGAATATATGAGCCGCTGTGCTGGAACAGAGTGAGCAAGGAAGAGGACAGAAGAGAGGCAGTGAGAGAAGTAACAGGGGGGTAGATCACTTAAGATTCTGTAGGCTGTTGTAAAGATTTTATTTGTTTCTCTGAGTGAGATGAGAAGCCACTAAGGATTTTGAGCAGAGAAGTGACATAATCTAACTTATATTTTTGAAGACTTTTATGTTGAAATTATTCTGTCAAGAAAGCAGGGTAGAAGCTAATCATGTTTTCAGCAGAGAGATGATGCTGTCTCAGACAAGGGTGGGAGCAGAGAGGTGGGTAAGAAATGACGCTTTGGGATGGAATTGCCATCAACTGAGATGGGAAAGACGTGTGGGTACAGCAGGTTTGGGGGCAAAGATTGGGAGTTCACTTTTGATCACATTAAAAGTGAGACATCTGCAACATATCTAAGCTTAGGTGTCAGGTAGGCAGTACACACACCTGGGGTTCAGGAGAGAGACCTGACCTGGAGAAAAAATTGGGGAGTCATCAGCTTACAGACTGTATTTCATGTATTGAAGATCACGTGACTGAACGAGATCACCAAGGGAGTATGCATAGAGGTGTGGGGATAAAGTCTGAGGGCTTTACCAACACTGAGGAGAAATTAGAATCAGCAAGGAAAGGTGAGGAGTGTCCAGCAAGGTGGGAAGAAACTGACAAGCAGTGGTGTCTTAGAAGACAAGTGGTGAAGTGATAAGGATGAAAGCCGGATTGGTGGGTTTAGGAGAAGATAGGAGGAGAAGAATTGGAGAGTCATAAAGCATTTTAAAGAAGGTTGGATGAGAGGGAGGATGGGTGAGGAGGTG
>NW_007730661.1:44661-45938 GCF_000696425.1 Galeopterus variegatus
CTGCTTAGGAAAGTCATGCATTGGTTTACTAACTGCGAGTAGGTGGATTGGTGTCTTACAAAGTGTGTCCACTGCTGGTATGCGAGATGGTTTTAAGGTACTTGAATGCATACTTTTAAATTTTGATTCTAACGTGTATTTGAAAAATACAACTAGCATTTGTAGTGATAAAAAAAAGTAACGGTATAAAGTTCTTTTTGAAATAAATTTGTTTAAGTAGAAGAGGTGAATCAATTTAAAGAAATACATTAATAGCAGTACAGGTGGTTTATATGAGTAGGTGTGATGAGGTTACACAAATAATTCATGTTAAGAAACACATACTTAGGGCATTCAAGGCTCTTTGTAATGTAGTTCCTTATCTGGCTGGTCTCATTTTCTTTCTCAGCCTTCTTGGAGGATTCCTCCAGTCAGTATTTACCTATTCCCTTCTTGACTGCCCATAATTTGTCTTCTCTAAATCCTGTGCTCTGACATTGGACTATGTTGTCATTTGTTCATATATTGTATCATTTGTGTTTTATCTTCTCAGCAACAATTTCAATCAGCTTCCACCTTCCACTTTCCCCCACCTCAACTCACTCTCTTTCTCTCTTTCTCTCTCCTCTTTGGAAGTTTGTGTGCCTGCTGGAATCTGTGGGGTCTGTGGAATGTTGGAAAGCTAGACCTGGACTAGAGGCTGGTAAGGTGGGACCTAAGCTGCTACAGCAGCTGGAGCAGGCTAGGAGAGCCAGGCAGTTCCACACACAATATCCAAAGATCACAGCAATGACATCATCTGCTCAGGTAGTTGTCAGGTAGTCGGTCAGTCCTGGTGATCATGACGTAGCAGCAAGAACTTCTAGGTAGGAGTTCATCGACAGCCAGGCAGGGGCAATTGCTAAAGCAAGGAAATCTTCACACACTCAATTAGACCATCACTTTTCTGCTGGACTATAGGAAAGAGGTCTCCAGGCTTAAGAAGCCAGACTTAGGTGGGTATCAGGATCTCCTGTTATCATCCGGGAAGACTTCTGGTTCCTAGAGGCTTATTTTAACGGGACAGACTGGCATCAGAAGATCTGGATTTGGATCTTGGCTTCATCTGGCTCAGTTGCTCATCTATAAAATGAGGCTAATAATTCCTAATAATGATCAATTAATTAAATTAATGACATGTGAATAGAACCTAATATAATAATAAAGATCATTGATTATAATACTTGAATTATTAGTGTAGTTAAAAAGAATGGAAAATTCTAATAAAGGGGCTCCATAGTTAAGAGAGAGGAGAATTC
>NW_007730661.1:46706-47444 GCF_000696425.1 Galeopterus variegatus
TTTTTTTTTTTTTTGCAGCTGGCCAGTATGGGCAACCGAACCCTTTACCTTGGTGTTATAAAGACACACTCTAACCAACTGAGTTAACTGGCCAGCCCTGTTTAGCAAATATTTATTGAGTGCCTACCCAGGGAAGGCACTATTCAAAGCAGGCCCTGAGGAGCTGGTGATAAATAAGACGGGGGCTATTTCCACTTTTATGGAGACAAAATAAGCAACTCGTTAATTATAACTATCATGCCTGCTTGGTAAAATACAGTATGCGAAGAATGCATCTAATAGGGAGACCTGATCTAATATAGGGTCATGATGTTTAATCTGAGATATGGAAGATGACTAGAAGCTAGTTGGGTAAAGTAGGGAAGAAAGAGCATTCCAGGAAGGAAGAGCATGCATTATGGCCCTGAGGTGGAAACAACATGTATTTCCCAGAATTAAAAGATGTTTAGTGTGGCTAGAGTGCAGAGAAGGATCAATGTTAGAGAATGTGACTGGTGATGTGGATAAAGACCAGTAAGTCAGGGCCTTCTGGGCGCTAAGGTGGTTGCTGCAGATTGGTCTGAGAAATGTAAATTAGCTCCCTTGGGAAAAGAGGCTACTTTTTCCAGAGAAAAGAAGTTAAAGGTTTTCAATGTTTTAAAGTGTTATTATGAAGAGGATATACCAGTTGTCTTCTATCTCCACAGAGAAGAAAATAAATTATCTTACAATGTAACGAGGGAGAATTTTTCATTCCTT
>NW_007730661.1:47969-50777 GCF_000696425.1 Galeopterus variegatus
AGAAATGTAAATTAGCTCCCTTGGGAAAAGAGGCTACTTTTTCCAGAGAAAAGAAGTTAAACGTTTTCAATGTTTTAAAGTGTTATTATGAAGAGGATATACCAGTTGTCTTCTGTCTCCACAGAGAAGAAAATAAATTATCTTACAATGTAACGAGGGAGAATTTTTCATTCCTTATTATAGTAATAAATCTGCCAATAGAAACTGTATAATTTTATACAAGGAGCTTTTAAGATATCAACCCTGGAGGCAAGGAGATGAACTCAATGACCTCGTGAACTGTAATATGAATCTTTATATTATATCATTGCTCAGTAAATTTGCTTAGAGCACCATAATCTCTTATGAACACTAGGTTATATTCTATTTAAAAGTCATCCCAATCTTGAACGCTGAGTATTCCCAGAAGTTTTACTGAAGCCTTTTTCACATTTGATCAGTGTGAGAAAGAGAAAAGCAGATCCTGACAGCTGGGAACTGGCCTGGAACGCACAGCCAGGACACGGTGTTCTGCTGAACACAGACACCAGCACTGGACAAGGCCACTCTGTGACCATGGTGGATTGAGACAAAAACAAGACCAGTTGAGAATCACATTTGAACACAGACAAAAATGTGAACCAAACCACAAAAATGGCCAAACATACCCATATCCTGGCTGATGGAAATGACTGTTGCTTTCTTTTTTTTTTTAACCAATGATGGCATTAGCCTCCTTCCAATCTTATCACCTTTCAGGAAAGAATTAAGGTACCCAATCATAGAATTACTCCAGTTCCTAATAACATCCAATCCAGAGCAAAGTCCTGCATCCTGGAACTCTACCCCAACTCATCTAATACAAGCCCATATCCTATAATACATCCTTTCTAATACCCCTTAGTGGGGTGCCCCATGGTTCCACATGGAGTGTGTTTTTCGTTCTTGCAACAAATCAGGAAACCCAACTCTGTTCAACGATGGGTATGTATGCTCCCAGCAGTCTGTGGCTGGAGGGCATTGGCAAGTGTAAGGAACTATCTGTGGGTCTCATTCCTTTTCTCCTCCTTTTGCTATTGGAATAAAAATTTTGAATTTTTATGTCCTGCTATATCATATAGCTGTTTGCCTTCTAATTTCCTATATGATATCTTGATGTCTGTAAGGTCACAACATTCTGGCCAGGTTCTTTGCTAAAACCTTGCAACCCACTTTGCCTTTTTTATACCATCAAGTTCTTATATTAGAGGAAACATAATCATTGACAAAAATCTTTGGATATTTTCATTACCATTATTTATATAGAAAAACCATTAAGCAGATTGATATAAAAAGTATAACAATCTTAACAACTCAGCCAAATCATACTGCTTGTTTGCAATTATGAGGTTTTACTATTTCCAGCAAAAGTAGCTTTTCTTGTGTGTTCGGTATTCTAAGTCAGTCAACATCTGTGAGACAATTCCCAACAGAACTTTGGCGATGTTTCTCCATGGATGAGCATTCATGGATGATGCTCACGGTTCATTACCTGTGCATGGGCAAACTGCTGAACAGTGACTTTATGCACGTAGCTTTCTCTTCTAGCTAATTTTTGCATGTAGAACACAGTACTCAGCAACATCTTGTATACAGTAGATTTGGGACAGACTTTTGGAAGACTTTGGCCATTTGTAGATACCTACCATGGTTCTCAGTGACTGAGGGATATAGTTGTGGGGAGGCATACTGCAATGTTAGTCAAAAACTTATTTCAGAATAATGCTGGCTCTCGCTGCAACTTGTGTTACATCGTGGTGAAATTTACATGCTTGAATAAAAATGTTATCTATGTTTACATGTATTTTTGGTCTGTTTGTATAACGAAAGTGACCATGTACTCATCACTCACATGCTTTTCTTAGGTCAGTGCACAATCCCCCGTTTTCCTTGATGGCAGGCTCTCCCTTTTGTGATTCAGCCAAAGTCAGGACAGGTATGAAGAGCTCAAGGAAGGAGGCAGCAGGGGATTATTATGACACTGGTTGCTAAGTGATAACTCTACTGTATCATTTTACCATTCTTCTGGGATCAGCATGAAGTCAAGGGAGAAGGTCTGAGGAAGAACAATTTTTTGGCAGCTAAAAGTATTATCATTTCCTCCAACATAATGCTTGTATCTTGAGCATTCCAGGGGTGCCAACCAATTTTGACAGGGAAGAGAGAAAACCAGTGTAGTGGATGGAATTATGTCCCCCCAAAACTCACTGAAGCTTGAATTGTATCCCCCACATTTTATGTATTAGAAACTTAGTCCCCACAGTGACTGTTAAGAGGGTGGGAAATCCTATTATGGTAATTGAAAGGTGGAGCCTTGAAGACATGATTGGATTGTAGGAACGTGCAGTAATGAATGGGTTAAAAATGGTGGTCAGGGGAGTGGTTGTGAGGGCTTTAAAAGAAGAGGAGAGTCTGTCTTTCTCTCTCTCTCTGCTTCCACCATCTTGTATTGTGAGACCCCTGGGTCACTGTTGCCACCACCAGATGGATTTTGGACTTTCCAGCCTCAACTGTAAACAATAAGTTGTGTTTTCTTTATAAATCACCCAGTTCCAAGTATTTTGTTATAAACAACATAAACGGACTAATACGACTGGGAATGTGCAAAACGATCAGACATGGTCAAGATTTTGGTTAATCTTACAGGAAATCATTTCTATGTTGTTTCATGAGAAAATATAAACATTGTCTTAATAAATAAAGTAATTTAAATCTTTTGAACAGTCATGAATAGATATTAAACGTATTTGTTAAATTGCTTATGATTCATTAATTCTCAAATATTAAATG